>NW_015379498.1:4576-7663 GCF_001522545.3 Parus major
CACTCTGGGTGCCCGGGGGACACATTTTTGGATACCTGGGTGACACTCTTTGTGCCTGGGTGACATTTCTGGACACCTGTCTGTCCCTCTGTCTGTCCCCTGTCTGTCCCATCCTGTCCCCACCGTGGCCACAGGCCTACAACGGTCACTGTGAAGCGCTGAAGGCGCTGGCCGAGACTCTGGTGAACCTGGACGTGCGGGACCACAAGGGCCGCACCGCGCTCTACCTGGCCACGGAGCGCGGCTCCAGCGAGTGCGTGCAGGTGCTCACCAGCCACGGCGCCTCCGCCCTGCTCAAGGAGAGGAAGAGGAAGTGGACGCCTCTCCACGCTGCAGGTGAGCCCCAGCCCAAACCTGCGGGGTCAGCTCCTTCCTGTCCCTGTGCTGTGGTGTTCTGACTTTTCTTGTGATGCTTTTCCTCGCCCTTGTTTTACTTATGCTGTTGGTCCTTGTCCCTCTTTTCTTTATCCCATTTGTCCTCGTCCCTCTTTTCCTCACCCCTGTTTTCCTCGTTCCTCTTTTCTTTATCCCATTTATCCTCATCCCTCTTTTCCTTGTTCCTCTTTTCTTTATCCCATTTGTCCTCGTCCCTCTTTTCCTCACCCCTGTTTTCCTCGTTCCTCTTTTCTTTATCCCATTTGTCCTCGTCCCTCTTTTCCTTTCCCATTTTCCTTATCCATCTTCTCATCCCCCTTTTCCTCGTTCCTCTTTTCCTCATTCTTCTTTTCTTTATCCCATTTGTCCTCGTCCCTCTTTTCCTTGTTCCTCTTTTCTTTATCCCATTTGTCCTCATTCCTCTTTTCCTTTCCCCTGTTTTCCTTATCTATCTTCTCATCCCTCTTTTCCTCGTCCCTCTTTTCCTTATCCCTATTTCCTAACTCTTCTTTCCCTTACCTCTCATTTCCTCATCCCACTTTCTCATCTGTCTTTTCCTCATCCCTCTTTTCCTCCTCCCTCTTTTTTCATCCCTCATTTCCTCCTCCCTCATTTCCTCATTCTTCTTTTCCTCATCCCATTTTTCCTCATCCCTCATTTCCTCCTCCCTCATTTCCTCATCCCTTTTCCTCATTCTTCTTTTCCTCATCCCATTTTTCCTCATCCCTCTTTTCCTCATCCCTATTTCCTAACTCTTCTTTCCCTTACCTCTCATTTCCTCATCCCTCTTTTCCTCATCCCTCATTTCCTCCTCCCTCATTTCCTCATCCCTTTTCCTCATCCTTCTTTTCCTCATCCCATTTATTCTCATCCCTCTTTTCCTCATCGCTCATTTCCACATCCCTCTTTTCCTCATCCCATTTATTCTCATCCCTCTTTTCCTCATCCCATTTATTCTCATCCCTCTTTTCCTCATCCCATTTATTCTCATCCCTCTTTTCCTCATCCCATTTATTCTCCTCCCATTTTTCCTCCTCCCCATTTCCCGCTCCCCCCGTCCAGCTGCCAACGGGAACACGGATTCCCTGCACCTCCTGATCGACAGCGGCGAGCGTGCCGACATCACCGACGTCATGGACATCCACGGCCAGTGAGTGCCCCGGCCCCAGAGCCACTGCGGGATCGGGGAGGGAATTGGGATGGGAATTCCCAGGATGAGAGAAGGGCCGGGAGAGATCCCGCAGCGAGCTCCAGAGCAGGCTGGAATTTGGGGTGTTCAGTGAGTGAGGTGGATTTGATACTGATAAAATGATCAGGGGGATGAGAGAGAAAATGCTTTAGAAGTGGCTTCTCCTCGCTCTTCCCTGCCCTTCCTCCTTCCCAAGGGAGAGGAGAGATGGAATGGGCTGTGCTGGGTTCATCCCACATTCCCTGGTTCCTGCTCAAATGTCTGATCCCAGAGGTGTCAGCACCATTCCTGATTGTCCCNCTGGGAGAGAGGGAAAATCCACTGGGAAGGAGGGAAAATTCCCTGGGAGAGCAGGAGAATCCACTGGGAAAGAGGCAAAATCACCTGGGAGAGAGGGAAAATCCACTGGGAGGGAAAATCCTCTGGGAGAGAGGGAAAAAACACTGGGAAAGAGGGAAAATCCACTGGGAAAGAGGGAAAATTCCCTGGGAAGGAGGGAAAATTCCCCTGGAGAGAGGGAAAATTCTCCGGGAGAGGGAGAATCCTCCTGGGAGAGAGGGAAAATCCTCTGAGAAAGAGGGAAAATCCCCCAGGAAAGAGGAAAAATCCCTCAGAAATTCTCCCCAGGAAAGAGTGAAAATCCCTCAGGAAAGCGGGAAAAATCCAGGAAAAGAGGGAAACCCCAGGAAAAAGAGAAAATACCCCCTAGGAGAGAGGGAAAATCCCTCAGAAATCCCCTCAGGAAAGAGGGAAAACCCCAGGAAAAAAGAGAAAATCCCTCCAAGAAAGAGGGAAATCCTGAACTGAAGAGAAAAATCAGATCTGTCAACCTGGAATAGAGAGAAAGGAGGGGAATAAGTCTGGAAAAACGGGATTTGGGGAGCTCCACATCCCAAATTTTGGCTGTTTGGGGTGGGAGAAGCTCTGGGAGCGGCTCTGGAGTCGCTTTGGCCGTTGCAGCTCCTGGAAATGTCGTTCAACTGCCTGGAGGACGTGGAGAGCAGCGTCCCCGTCAGCCCTTTGCACTTAGCTGTGAGTGCCTGCAGGTCCTGCAAGGGCCTGGGGGGTCCCAGGAGGGTCCTGGAAGGGTCTTGGGAGGGTTTCCAGAATGTTCTGGGCTCCTGCAGGTCCTGCAAGGGCGCTGGGGTTTGTCCTAGGATTGTCTTCGGTTCTTCCTGGGAGGTTCTTGGGGTCCTGGGAAGGTCCTGGAAGGGTTCTGGAAGGGTTCTGGGGGTTCTGGAAGGGTTCTGGGGGTGCTGGAAGGGTCCTGGAAGGGTTCTCAGGTGTTCTGGGAGGGTTCTGGAAGGGCTCTGGGGGAGACATTTCTGGGAGGGTCATTTTTGAGTGCCTGGGGGACACATTTTTGGATACCTGGGGGACACTCTGGATACCTGAGGGACACTCTGGATGCCTGAGGGACATTTCTGGATGCCTTGGGGACACTCTGGGTGCCTGAGGGACATTTTTGGATACCTGGGGGGACACTCTGGGTACCCAAAGGACACTTTGGCTGCCCAGGTGAC
>NW_015379498.1:13254-21451 GCF_001522545.3 Parus major
CACACCTCCCTGACGGGAGAGTGGGGCCGGGTGGGGCCGGGCGCTGCTCCCAGGGAACACCGGCATGAGAAGGAACAGCCCCAAATTCCTCCAGGAGAGGTTCAGGATGGACAGCAGGAGGAATTTTTCCATGGAAAAGGCTGTCAGGCTTTGGAGCTGCCCAGGGAGGTTTGGAGTCCCCATCCCTGGAGGTGCCTGAGGAAGGATTTTGGAAGCAGCAAGCGAGGGATGGGGATGGGGAAGGGGGTGGGGAGGATTTGGGGAGCAGCCAGTGAGGGATGAGAATGATTTAGGAAGCACCAGGTACGAAATGGGAAGGATTTGGGAATTACCAAGCAAGGGATTGGTTTGGAGTCTCCGTCTCTGGAGGTGTCCAGGACGTGGCACTCGGGGCTGGGGATCGTTCCCAGCTTGGACTCAGTGCTCTGGAAGGGCTTTTCCAACCTCTGGGATTGTGGGATTCAGTGGGAAAACTGCTCCAAGCCTCTCCCTCTCTCCTCAGGGCACGAAGATTGTCTTGAATTGTTACTTGAACACAACCCGTTTGCGTACCTAGAAGGAAACCCCTTTACTCCATTGCACTGTGCAGTGTAAGTGACACCCCAAAAACGATTCCAGTCCTGGGGGGCCCTGAAAAGGGAGTTTTACCCCAGAAATCCAGGTCTTGGAGCCTCTGGGATGTGCTGAAAAGGGAGTTTTACCCCAAAAATAATTCCAACAATTCCAGGCCTTGGAACCTCTGGGATGTGCTAGAAGGGGAATTTTACCCCAGAAATAATTCCAGGCCTTGGAGCCTCTGAAGGAGGAGTTTTATCCCAAATAACTGAAGGCCTTGGAGCCCCTGGGATGTGCTGAAAGGGGATTTTTACCCCAGCAATTCCAGGTTTTGGAACCTTTGGGATGTGCTGAAAGGGGAGTTTTACCCCAAAAATAATTCCAACTATTCCAGGCCCTGGAGCCCCTGGGATGTGCTGAAAGGTGATTTTTACCCCAAAAATAATTCCAGGCCTTGAAGCCTCTGAAAGGGATGTTTTCCCCAAAAAATAACAGAAATCCTTGGAGCCCCTGGATGTTCTGCTGTCAGCCCAGATCTCCCCAGCCCTTTCCTAACTTCCCTTCTCCTCCTGTTCCCGCAGAATTAACAACCAGGACGGCACTGCTGAAATGCTGGTGGAAGCATTAGGTGCCAAGATTGTTAATAGCAGAGATGCCAAAGGAAGGTGAGCACAGCTCTGGACAGAGTTAAAGTAATAAAACAGGGATTTCTTAAAAAAAACATGGGCAAGAATGAGCCCAGAGTTTTCACACTTTGATAAGTTTTGGTGCATTTCCAAATTCAAAATTCCATTTGCATATTGGGGTGAATCGTGCAATTACAGCTCCAGGTGGTGGAGTCCCATCCTCCCAGTTTGCTCTCCTCAATTCCACTTTAATAATTCCAGGCCTTGGAGCCCCTGGGATGTGCTGAAAGGGGATTTTTACCCCAAAAATAATTCCAGAAACTCCAATCCTTGGAGGCTCTGGGATGTGCTAAAAGGGGATTTTTACCCCAAAAATAATTCCAATTCTTGGAGCCTCTGGGATGTGCTGAAAGAGGAGTTTTACCCCAAAAATAATTCCAGAAATTCTAATCCTTGAAACCTCTGGGATGTGCTGAAAGGGAATTGTTACCCCAAAAATAATTCCAGCAATTCCAATCCNCCGCAATCCCAACCAGCCTCAGCTGGCCAAGGGGGTGACGCTTCCAGCCGCTCCCAACACCTCCCCAGGCTGTTCCTGGGAGCAGCATTCCCGGGGAATCCTGGAATTCTGCAGCCAGCCCCTTTTCCCGGCGGCAGGACCCCGCTGATGCTGGCCATCATGAACGGCCACGTGGACTGCGTCCACCTCCTGCTGGAGAAGGGATCCACGGCCGACGCCGCCGACAAGAGGGGCCGCACCGCGCTGCACCGAGGGGTGAGCAGACAAAAAAACCCAAATTTCCCTTCTGGAGATGCGGAATTAGGGGGAAAAAACAGGGAAAAAGGCCAGGAATGTGCTGTTGTGTTAGACAGCGCTCTCCTTTAATAGGGAAATTAATAGGGAAGTAGGATAAGGTTTATTTTCACGTCTGAAATTTAATTTTTTGAGGGTGCAGCTCTTACTGCTTTGTTTTGATTGGTGTCCTGGTTTAGGGCAGCAAATTTGGGATAGAACTTCCAAATAGGAGTCCCCCCAAAAAAGCAAATTAAAGCTGTCTGAAATTTAATTGTTTGAGGGTGCAACTCTCACTGCTTTGTTTTGGTTGGTGTCCTGGTTTAAGGCAAATTTGGGAGAGAATTTCCAAATAGGGGTCCCCCCAGAAAAGCAAATTCAAGCTGCCCCTCACACTTTGGTCATTTTATTAGAGGTGCTTTGTGTCTCTTTTTAGATATTATTTGTGGTTTTTTAGGTTTTTTAATGATTTGAGATAGTTTTTTGTAGGTGCTTAAGTTGTGTAAACAACCTTTCTGTAGGTTATTACAGTCTTGGAATTGTTTCTTACAGTCTTAGAATTGTTTCTTACAGTCTTAGAATTGTTTCTTGCAGTCTTAGAATTGTTTCTTATGGGAAATGAGCTGTTTTCTACTCTTAGGGATTTCATTCCTATAAAATCTGGTAATTCCTTAGGGGTACAGAATTTAGTCTGTGAGGCTGTCCTGGTTTAGGACAAATTTGGGAAGAAGCCTCCACATGGGGTCCCTCCAGAAATCAAATCCAACTGGTTGGGGAAAAGATTTCCTGGAGGAAAAGTGGAAAAAACCAGTGTATTTAACAAGCCTAAAAACGGAGTAATATTAATAATCATTAATTAATTAATAATATTAATAATAATACCTCTCACGGTTCTGAGGAGATGGCAAATTCAGGAAGTCCTTTTTGTCAGGGGTTGCTTTGCTTGGCTCACTCAGGCTCTGTTCAGTTCCTCTGGTGCTGGAATGCAGCTCCCAGGCCCTGCTGGGCTCCAGGTGGGAGCTCCGGTGCTTTTCTGGGTTTTCAGTCCAGAGCAGCTTTGAACAGATCCAAAAAAAGGAAAAACTTGTAAAAACTAAAAGCAAAGGAGAGCTCTGTCCTGTCCGTGCTGCAGAGCAGAATGCAGAGAAGTGAGTGCAGCTTCTGATAACATAAAATGACAAAGCAGAGTCCCCATCCCTGGATGTGTTTATAAAAAGCCTGGATGTGCAGAGATTTGGTTGAGGTGTCAGGGCTGCACTCCATGACCTCGAGGGTCTCTTCCAAGGCGGTAATTCCCTGAATTCCATGGATGCAGGCCGTGACAGGCTGTGAGGATTGCCTGGCTGCTCTGCTGGACCACGATGCCTTCGTCCTGTGCCGGGATTTCAAGGGCCGGACCCCGATCCACTTCGCCTCGGCCTGCGGCCACCTGGAGGTGCTGCGGACGCTGCTGCAGGCCGCGCTCTCCACGGACCCGCTGGACTCGGTGGTGGACTACAGCGGCTACTCACCCATGCACTGGGCTTCTTACAGTGGTGAGAGCCTCCCTCCTCTTCCTCGTCCTGATCCTCGCCTCCCGCGCTGCTGCTGCTGGGAAAGATGGCAGGAATCGCTTCGCTCCCCCCTGCCAGGCTCCTGAGGGAAGGGCGAGGTTTTAAAATGGGGAGATGGGTTTTAGGGTGGCTGCGGGACTGGGAGGCCTTCAGGGCGTGTGTGGGGTTAAAAACCTCCTCAGGCTGCTGCCAGCTGGGAAATGGATTCTCTGAGAAGGGTTGGATGCTTCTTTTGGGGCTTTGGATTTTTGGGAAGCTCTTTTGTCCTGCTGAGGCCCCTCCAGCGCTGGGGGCAGCTCTGGAAATGCTGGAAATGTGAGGGACAAAAAGGGTGGGAAACATGAGGGGAGGAAACAGCAGGAAAGGTGAGGGGGAAAGGGTGGGAAATGTGAGGGGAGAAAAGGGCGAGAAATGTGAGGGGGAAAGGGCGGGAAACGTGAGGGGAGAAAAAGGGCGGGAAACGTGAGGGGAGAAAAAGGGCGGGAAACGTGAGGGGAGAAAAAGGGCGGGAAACGTGAGGGGAGAAAAAGGGCGGGAAACGTGAGGGGAGAAAAAGAGCGGGAAACGTGAGGGGAGAAAAAGGGCGGGAAACGTGAGGGGAGAAAAAGGGCGGGAAACGTGAGGGGACAAAAAGAGCGGGAAACGTGAGGCCACAGGGACATTGAGGGGCTGCAGCATGGCCAGAGCTGGGGAAGGGCTGGAGCAGCAGGAGTAGGCCCACTTCAGGTCACACCCCAGCTCTGGCCTGTGCCCCCAACAAGGACGTGGCCGACTGCCTGGCACTTATCCTCTCCACCATGAAGCCTTTCCCCCCCAAGGACGCCATCGGCTCCTTCAGCTTCAACCTCCTCAAGAACTGCGGCATCGCGGCCAAGGCGGCGGCGGCGGCGTGCGGGGCCCTCCCCAACGGCTCCTCCTGCCCCTACTCCAAGGAGCGCCACAACGCCCTCGGCCTGGACGGCTGCTACTCGGAGTAGCCCCCCCCGGTGACCCGCTAGCGCGTTCTATTTATTTAGGAATCCTATAAATATTGGGCACTTTGAAGGAGAACAAGACTGGGAGGGCTCTGCGGGGACACAGAGGGGGAGTGAAGCCAAGAGTTCTGGAGCTTTCCGCGCCCGGCGCGTTCCCCATCCTCCCTGGCCTGGGAGGGGCAGGGTTTGGTCTGGCACGGGGCAGGTGCTGCTGGATTTTTTCCCTCTGGGGTTGGTTGGAGCCGTTTCCTTCCTGGAATTTTTGTTTCCTTCCCAGCGTTTTGTTTCATTCCCGGCGTTTTTGTTTCCTTCCCAGCGTTTCTGTTTCATTCCTGGTGTTTTTGTTTCATTCCCAGTGTTTCCTTCCCAGAGTTTTGTTTCATTCCCAGCATTTTTTCCTTCCCAGTGTTTCTGTTTCCTTCCCAGCGTTTTTGTTTCATTCCCAGCGTTTCTGTTTCATTCCCAGTGTTTTTGTTTCATTCCTGGCATTTCCTTCCCAGAGTTTTGTTTCCTCCCCGTTTCTGTTTCATTCCTGATGGTTTTGTTTCCTTCCCAACGTTTCTATTTCCTTCCCAGTGTTTTTATTTAATTCCCAGTATTTTTGTTTCCTTCCCAGCGTTTCTGTTTCCTTCCCAATGTTTCTGTTTCCTTCCCAATGTTTCTGTCTCATTCCCATAATTTTTATCCCATTCCCATCACTTTTGTCTCATTCCCAACGTTTCTGTTTCCTTCCCAGTGTTTTTTGTCTCATTCCCAACATTTCTGTCCCATTCCCATAATTTTTATCCCACTCCCATCACTTTTGTCTCATTCCCAACCTTCCCCTCCCATTCTCACTTCACCCCACCTTTCCCTTCCCGGAAATCCCAGCACCTCCCATTTCCCATTTATTTCCCATTTATTTCCCATTTATTTCCCATTTATTTCCCATTTATTTCCCATTTATTTCCAATTTCCATCCGGGACGAGGAAAAAACCCCGAACTCTTGGCAGGGGGATTTGGGGTGGGAATCCCTCCTCTCCTCNTTGGAACCTCTGGGATGTGCTGAAAGGGTTTTTTTTTTTTTACCCCAGAAATTCCAGGCTTTGGGATCATTGGGATGTGCTGAAAGAGGAGTTTTACCCCAAAAATAATTCTAGTAATTCCCAGGCCTTGGAATCTCTGGGATGTCCTGAAAGGGGTTTTTATACCCCAGAAATTCCAGGCTTTGGAATCATTGGGGTGTGCTGAAAGGGGATTTTTTACCCCAAAAATAATTCCAGAAACTCCAGGCCATGGAGCCCCTGGAAGGGGAGTTGTACCCCAGAAATTCCAGGCCATGGAGCCCCTGGGATGTTTTACCCCAGAAATTCTGGTCTGGGTGGCACCTCCAGGTGTCCCCCTGGGCAGTTTTGTCCCTCTGTGCTTTTCCTGGGGAGCTCCTCTCTGAATTTCCAGGCTCATTTCCATTCCTGGCTGGGTTGGACGGGGCTGGGAGCAGCCTGGGATGGTGGGAGGTGATTGGGATGAGTTTGTGGGACAGCCTGGATGAAGGGAAGGCTCCAGGGAGAACTCCCAGTGCCCAGAGGGGCTCCAGGACATCTGGAGAGTGACTTTGGAGCGATGGGACAGCTGGGAATGACCAGAGTGACACAAGGCAGGGCTAGGTGGGATTTTGGGAAGAAACTCCTCGCTGTGAGGGCGGGGAGACCCTGGAATGGATTTCCCAGAGGTTTCCCCACCCCTGGGAATGTCCAAGGCCAGCTTGGCCAGGGTTTGGAGCAGCCTGGGCTGGTGGCAGAGGGGATTTTTGTGGTCACTCCCAACCCGAGCCCTGCGGTCACTTTGTCCACGCCAAAGCAGAAAAGGTGGAGGGACAACCCCTGCCAAGGTGACCTGTGGGAGGAGGACAGGTGCAGGGAATGATTCCACATCCACATTCCCTGGCATCAGGCCTCTCCCCAGCCCCCTGAACCCCCCTGTCTCCTCCCCAGGGCCATGAAAAGTGTGCCTTGTTGATCCTGGGGGAAACCCAAGACCTTGGCCTTATCAATGCAAGTAACAGTGCTCTGCAGATGTGAGTATTCCCACAGTCACGGGGGAAACGGGAAATGTGGGAACGGGCGAGCTCGGGGGCAGCTGAGCTCGGGCCTGCCCTTGAATCCTCTCCAAGGTTTTGGCACGGGGTGTTCCCCGGGGTTTTTGGGGTTCTGATGGTGTTTTCCCCCCCGGCAGGCCGCTGCACATCGCGGCACGGAACGGCCTGGCCGCCGTGGTGCAGGCGCTGCTCAGCCGAGGGGCCACCGTGCTGGCTGTGGATGAAGAAGGTGCGTGTTTTCCCAGGATTGCAGCGTTCCTGGGAAGTGCCCAGAGCCCGGGAAATGCTCACCCAAAACATCCTCCCTACCCGAAGCTTCCATTCCCAAATCATCCCCTTCCCAAAAAGCTTCCATTCCCAGTTCATCCCTTCCCAAAAACTTCCATTCCCAAATCATCCCCTCCCCAAAAACTTCCATTCCCAAATCATCCCCTTCCCAAAAAGCTTCCATTCCCAGTTCATCCCTTCCCAAAAAGCTTCCATTCCCAAATCATCCCTTCCCAAAAAAGCTTCCATTCCCAAATCATCCCTTCCCAAAAAAGCTTCCATTTCCAAATCATCCCTTCCCAAAAAATCCATTCCCAAATCATCCCCTCCCAAAAAAACTTCCATTCCAAATTCATCCCCTCCCCAAAAACTTCCATTCCCAAATCATCCCCTCCCAAAAAAAGTCCATTCCCAGTTCATCCCTTCCCAAACCCTTCCATTCCCAAATCATCCCCTTCCCAAAAAATCCATTCCCAGTTCATCTCCTCCCAAAAGCTTCCATTCCAAGTTAATCTCCTCCCAAAAAAACTTCCCACCCCAATAATCCCACCCCAATAATACCATTCCACACCCCAATAATCCCACACCCCAATCCCACCCCACACCCANAAATAATTCCAACAATCCTTGGAGGCTCTGGGATGTGCTGAAAGTGGATTTTTACCCCAAAAACCAACGTTAAACATTTTTAACAGCGTTTAACAGCTCCGTGTTTAACCCAGCATTTTTAACCGGTTTTTAACTCCAGCACTAAATCACCGCTCGCACTTCACACAAATTTAGACTTAACCACCAATGCAAAAATCATTAAAACACAAAAGGAACCCCGGAGCATTTCCCTGCTGCTGACCCCAGCCCTGTCTGGGTTTTATTTTTGTTTTTTTTGGCCTCCCCAGGACACCCCTTCACGCTGCTGCCTTCGCAGACAACGTCCATGGTTTACAGCTGCTGCTGCGCCACCAGGCCGAGGTGGACACCCCGGACAAGCTGGGCAGGACCCCCCTCATGGTGGCTTCAGAGAACGGGCACACGGCAGCAGTGGGTGGGTGCCACGGGGACACAGCTGTGCTCCTCACCTGGGGGTGTTTGTGTGCTCTTCCTCACCTCCTCCTCCTCCTCCTCCTCGCTGCAGAGTTCCTGCTGTTCCAAGCGAAAGCGAATATTACTGTGCTGGATGTCAACAAGAACACAGCTCTTCACCTGGCCTGCAGCAAGGTGGGGACAGGGTTAAGGGTTGGTTTTACCTCCAAATAACTCCGGGTTTTGGAAACTCTGGGATGTGGTGGAAGGGGTTTTATAACCCAGAAATTCCAGGCTTTGGAATCTCTGGGATGTGCTGAAAGGGGTTTTT
>NW_015379499.1:0-2035 GCF_001522545.3 Parus major
TGGGATCCAAAGTGGTTTCCCGCGGGCGTGGCAGGAGCCCGATGGTGACGGGGACGTCGGTGCTGGGGCTGAAGTTCTCCGGGGGCGTGATCCTGGCCGCGGACACGGTGGGATCCTACGGATCCCTGGCGCGATTCCGGGGAATCTCCCGGCTCCTCAAGGTCAACGACTCCACCGTGCTGGGAGCCTCCGGAGATCTGGCGGATTTCCAGCACCTGCGGCAGCTCCTGGAGCAGATGGTGTAAGATTCCCGGGAATTTCTGGGGATTTGGGGAGGTCGGAATGCTCTGGGAATTGTGGGGTTCTTCAAATGGCAGCTGGATTCGCGGAGATTTGGGAATTTTGTGTTGTTAAAGCTTCCGTGGATTGGTGGGATTGATTGTCCATCCTGAAATCCCGGATTTTCGGGGGGTGTGAGGCATTCCCAAGAGTTTCTGATCCCAAAATCCCGGATTTTCAGGGGGTGTAAGGCATTCCCAAGAATTCCCCATCCCAAAATCCCGGATTTTCAGGTGGTGTAAGGCATTCCCAAGAATTCCCCATCCCAAAATCCCGGATTTTCAGGGGGTGTGAGGCATTCCCAACAATCCCCCATCCCAAAATCCCGGATTTTCAGGGGGTGTAAGGTATTCCCAAGAATTCCCCATCCCGAAATCCCGGATTTTCAGGGGGTGTGAGGCATTCCCAAGAGTTTCTGATCCCAAAATTTTTTAATCTTGAGTCTCTGAATCCCTTATCCACAAATCCCGGATTTTCCCATCATTCCCTCCCCAAATTCCAGAGCTTTTTTCAACCACAAATCCCAGATTTTCCCATCATTCCATCCCCGAATTCCCTGATTTTCCCAGCATTCCATCCCCAAATCCCACAGATTTTTTCGACCACAAATCCTTGATTTTCCCATCGTTCCATCCTCAAATTCCACAGATTTTTTCGACCACAAATTCCCTGATTTTCCCATCATTCCATCCCCAAATTCCCTGATTTTCCTGGTGTTCCATCCCCAAATTCCCTGATTTTCCTGGTGTTCCATCCCCAAATTCCCTGATTTTCCTGGTGTTCCATCCCCAAATTCCAGAGCTTTTTACAACCACAAATCCCTGATTTTCCTGGTGTTCCATCCCCAAATCCCCCGGCATTTTTTCACCACCAACCCCCGATTTTCCCGGCATTCCACCCCCAAATTCCCCGATTTTCCCATCGTTCCATCCCCAAATTCCCTGATTTTCCCGGCATTCCATCCCCAAATTCCCTGATTTTCCCATCATTCCATCCCCAAATTCCCTCTTGTTTTCTGACCACAAATCCCTGATTTTCCTGGTGTTCCATCCCCAAATTCCCTGATATTTTTTGACCACCAATCCCTGATTTTCCCATGATTCCACCCCCAAATTCCCCGATTTTCCCATGATTCCACCCCCAAATTCCCTGGAATTCCGTGGATTTTTCAGGATCGACGAGGAGCTGCTGGGGGATGGGCACAGCTACAGCCCCCGGGCTCTTCACTCGTGGCTCACTCGGGTCCTCTACAACCGGCGCTCCAAGATCAATCCCCTCTGGAATTCCGTGCTCATCGCCGGCGTCTACGGCGGGGAGAGGTGACAGATCCCGGGATGGGGAAATTCCAGGGGTTTCTCCTGTTTTTCCTGTGGAAATTCCGGGGTTTTTTTAGCTGGGCTGGTGGTGTTTTCCAGGGAAATTGTGGTTTTTTCGTAGGGTGGGTGGGTTGTTTTTTCCTCAGGGAAATTCCTGTTTATTCCATGGGGAAATTCCTGATTTTTCCATGGGAAATTCCTGATTTTTCCCTGGGAAATTCCTGTTCATTCCATGGGGAAATTCCTGTTCATTCCATGGGAAATTCCTGTTCATTCCATGGGGAAATTCCTGATTTTTCCCAGGGAAATTCCTGTTCATTCCATGGGAAAATTCCTGATTTTTCCCAGGGAAATTCCTGTTCATTCCATGGGGAAATTCCTGCTCATTCCATGAGGGAATTCCTGCTTTTTCCATGGGAAATTCCTGCTCATTCCATGGG
>NW_015379499.1:4408-6160 GCF_001522545.3 Parus major
TTGCGGAATTCCGTGTTTTTCCCGCAGTACGAGGTTGCCGTGGTGACGGAGA
Organism: Parus major; assembly: GCF_001522545.3. Lineage (NCBI taxonomy): Eukaryota > Metazoa > Chordata > Aves > Passeriformes > Paridae > Parus > Parus major. The sequence goes on from NW_015379499.1 coordinate 4,461, forward strand.
AGGGGGTGGAGCTGGAGGGACCCCTGACCCTGGAGGCCAACTGGGACATCGCCCACGCCGTCAGGTGAAATTCCCTGGGAAAAACGGGATTTGGGAATTCCGGGGTGAGATCCCAGAGATTCCATGGGAAAAACGGGATTTGGGAATTCCCAGGGGCCTCCAGGTGTTCCCAGGGGGACAATTCCTGATCCCTGAGGGTATCCAGGTGTTCCTGGGAGACATCCAGCTGTTCCTGGGGCCCATCCAGGTGTTCCCGGGGGTATCCAGGTGTTCCCGGGGGTATCCAGATGTTCTTGGGCCACATCCAGCTGTTCCTGGGGCTCATCCAGGTGTTCCCGGGGGTATCCAGCTGTTCCAGGGGGACAATTCCCACTCCTTGGGCTACATCCAGATGTTCCCGAGGGTATCCAGATGTTTCAGGGGCACATCCAGGTGTTCCCGAGCATTTCCAGGTGTTCCCGAGGGTATCCAGGTGTTCCTGGGAGACATCCAGATGTTCTTGGGGGACATCCAGGTGTTCCTGAGGGTATCCAGATGTTTCAGGGGCACATCCAGGTGTTCCTGGGGCACATCCAGGTGTTCCCGGGGGTATCCAGGTGTTTCAGGGGCACATCCAGGTGTTCCCGGGGGTATCCAGGTGTTTCAGGGGCACATCCAGATGTTTCAGGTGCACATCCAGGTGTTCCCAGGGGTATCCAGGTGTTCCAGGGGCCCATCCAGGTGTTCCTGGGGGTATCCAGCTGTTCCAGGGGCACATCCAGGTGTTCCTGAAGGTATTGAGGTGTTCCAGGGCCACATCCAGATGTTCCCGAGGGTATCCAGGTGTTCCTGGGGCCCATCCAGGTGTTCCCAGGGGTATCCAGCTGTTCCTGGGGGACAATTCCCGCTCCTTGAGGTACATCCAGGTGTTCCAGAGGATATCCAGGTGTTCCTGGGGCCCATCCAGGTGTTTCAGGGGCCCATCCAGGTGTTCCCGGGGGCATCCAGGTGTTCCCAGGGCACATTCAGGTGTTCCTGGGGGTATCCAGATGTTCCTGAGGGCCCATCCAGGTGTTCCCGAGGGTATCCAGGTGTTCCTGGGGCACATCCAGGTGTTCCTGAGGCACATCCAGATGTTTCAGGGGCCCATCCAGGTGTTCCCAGGGGTACCCAGGTGTTCCTGGGGGACAATTCCCGCTCCTTGAGGCCCATCCAGGTGTTCCTGGGGGTATCCAGGTGTTCCTAGGGGTATCCAGATGTTCTGGGGGCACATCCAGGTGTTCCTAGGGTACAATTCCCTCTCCCTGAGGCACATCCAGGTGTTCCTAGGGGTATCCAGATGTTCCTGAGGGTATCCAGGTGTTTCAGGGGCACATCCAGGTGTTCCTGAGGGCCCATCCAGGTGTTCCTGGGGGACAATTCCCGCTCTTTGGGCCACATCCAGATGTTCCCGAGGGTATCCAGATGTTCCAGGGGCCCATCCAGGTGTTCTCGGGGTTATCCAGCTGTTCCAGATGTTTTTCCTGCCCCTCTCACCCCGTTTTTTTCCCGTTTTTCCAGCGGTTTCGAGTGATCTCCGGGAGCTGCTCCGGCCTCAGCCCGTCCACCTCAAATCCCGGCTTTCGTCCCATCCCTTTTTTCCCCTCGGGAAGGGCCAATCCAGCTTTTTTTGGGAATAAAATCCAGCGTTTCCAGACCCATCCGTGTGTCTTCGTTCTTCG
>NW_015379499.1:9942-11411 GCF_001522545.3 Parus major
ATCCCTTCGATTCCCGCTTTTCCTTCCCCTTCTCCAACCCCTCGGCATTTCCGGGACGAATCCCATTTATTTTGTTATTATTATTTTGTTTTTTTCTCATTTCTTTTCCCCCTCCACCTCGGGGAATTTCCTCAAACTTCCATCAGCTCCAAATCCGCCTCCTCGAATCCGTAGAACGACTCCACCTCGCTCTCCCCCTCGAAGAGGCGGTGCAGGATTTCGGGATCGGCCTCGGGGTCGTCGTTTTCCGCTAATTCCGGGGAGGATTCCCTGCTTTTGGCGATTCTCAGCCTCTCCTCCATGGCGGCGATCAGCTCCTCCTGCTCGTCGCCGTTGCGCCGCGGCGATCCCGAATTTCCGGCGGGTCCAGGCAGGACGCTGGCCACCAGGAAAGATTTCCGGATCAACTCCGGGCAATTCCCGAGGATTTCCAGAGCTTCTCCCAACCACCCCAGCAGCAGCTGGAGCAGCGCGGAGGAGTCGGAATCCGTCAGGTCCTTGGCCCGTTCTTTCCATTTTTTATGGAGGAAATTTTTCAGGGATCTCTTGACGCAGACGTCCAGGGGTTGGATGCGGGAGCTGCATCCCGCCGGGATAACGGCCGGCAGCGTTCCGGCCGCGCTGAGCACGGCCAGCACCTCCTCGGAGAGATGCGTCCGGTGGCAATCCAGGACCAACATCCCCTTGGAACCTCCTCCTCCTCCTCCTCCTCCTCCTCCTCCTCCTCGGCATTCCGTGTGTTTCCTCCACACCATGGCCGCCCACAACTCCATGATCTCGTCGTCGCCGCATCCGTCTTCCTTGGATTCCAGCAGGATGGATTTGGGAACGGCGGCGGGAGAAGGGAGGTGCCCCCTGGAGATGAGCAGGGCGGGGAGGACGCCGCCGTCGGCCAGCACCGTCACCACCAGCTCGCACCAGGGCTCGCCGTTCCCCACCGTCTGCAGCGCGTTCTCCTTGCGCTCGTCGCTTCCCAGAACCTCGGCGTCCAGGAACAGCGAGATCTCATCCACGGCGGCGATCATGGAGAGCGGCAGATCCTGAGTGTGGATCTGCCGCTGCACAAACTCGATGAAAGCGCCGGCGTTCCCTTGGATTTCCTTGGGAAGAGGGTGGGAAACTCCTCGGCGGGTGTGGGTGCTGAGGTGGTGCCGCAGCATGAACCTCACCGCCCACTCGTAGGAAATCTGGAATCCTCCTTCCAACGACCTCCCGATCTTCGTGGCTTTTTGGAAAAGCGTCTCCTCGTTCACCGGCAGCTGCTGCTCCCGTTGGGTCAAAACCCACTCGGCCAATTTCTCCTCGGCCTCCAGGCTGAGATATTTCCCCTCGGAAAGTTCCGGATGGTCGTCCTGGAAGGCCTGGAAGCGCCGGAGCCAGCGGCGGATGCGGCGCGGAGGGTTCCGGAAATGCTCGGCCGCCTGCTCCGTGCTGGAGCAGAGGGCGAAGAGAACCACGCGCAGCTTTTT
>NW_015379500.1:0-1312 GCF_001522545.3 Parus major
ATCCCATCTCCAGGTGTTTCCCTCACCTGTCCAGGTGTTTCTATCCCATTCCCAGGTGTCTCCAGGTGTTTCTATCCCATCTCCAGGTGTTTCCATCTCCCCCCAGGTGTTTCTATCCAACTTCCGCCTGTTTCCCTCACCTGTCCAGGTGTCCCCACCTCGCTGCTGGGGGACCCGGAGTCACCTGTGGGGCTCATCTGTCCCCTCTCACCTGTGGGGCTCACCTGTCCCCCCTCACCTGTGGGGGATCCCTGGCTGCTCTCACCTGTGGAGCTCAACTCTCCCATTTCACCTGTGACTCTCACCTGTCTCACCTCACCCGTGGGGCTCACCTGTCCCCCCTCACCTGTGGGGCTCACCTGTCCCCCCTCACCTGTGGGGCTCACCTGGCTGCTCTCACCTGTGGGGCTCACCTGTCCCACCTCACCCGTGGGGCTCACCTGTCCCTGCTCACCTGTGGGGCTCACCTGTCCCATTTCACCTGTGGGGGATCCCTGGCTGCTCTCACCTGTGGGGCTCACCTGTCCCTGCTCCCCTGTGACTCTCACCTGTCCCTGCTCCCCTGGGACTCTCACCTGTCCCCCCTCACCTGGGACTCTCACCTGTCCCCCCTCCCCTGTGACTCTCACCTGTCCCTGCTCCCCTGTGACTCTCACCTGTCCCCCCTCACCTGGGACTCTCACCTGTCCCCCCTCACCTGTGGGGCTCACCTGTCCCTGCTCCCCTGTGACTCTCACCTGTCCCTGCTCCCCTGTGACTCTCACCTGTCCCTGCTCCACTGTGACTCTCACCTGTCCCCCCTCACCTGCCCAGGGCCTGCCCAGGTACCTGAGCACCTCCCCGGGGGGGCAGCGCTTGGCGGGCCGGGGGTGGAGCAGCCCCCGCAGCAACCTGAGCGCCGCCTCCCCCAACCCCCGCCAGGTGCGCGGGGGCCGGCCCGGGGCCTCACCTGGGCAGGTGCGGCCGTGCCAGGTGCGGAAGCGGCGGAAGGCGGGGTCGGAGCGCTCAGGTGAGGCCCAGGGGAAGGAACCGGTGAGGAGCGCGAAGAGCAGAACGCCGAAGGCCCAGGTGTCCAGCGCGGGCCGCAGGCGGAGCTCACCTGAGCGCAGGTGACACAGCTCAGGTGCGGCGTAGGGAGCGGCGCCCGGCGCGGGCCGCACCTGCCAGCCCTGCACCCGCGTCAGGCCGAAGTCACCCAGCTTGACCAGGTGACACTCGGGGTCAAAGGTCAGGACGTTGTCCAGCTTCAGGTCGCGGTGGACCAGGGCGTGGCCGTGCAGGTAAGACAGGGCTGAGGACACCTGGGCGGCGC
>NW_015379500.1:3554-7519 GCF_001522545.3 Parus major
TGTCCCCAGGTGTGTCCCCAGGTGTGTCCCCAGGTGTCCCCAGCTGTCCCCAGCTGTCCCCAGGTGTGTCCCCAGCTGTCCCCAGGTGTGTCCCCAGGTGTCCCCAGCTGTCCCCAGGTGTCCCCAGGTGTCCCCTCACCTCCGTGCCGGGGCCGTGCCAGCAGCACTCGTCCGTAGGTTCCGGTTCCCAGTTCTCCCAGTACGTCCCAGTCCCGCGTCAGCTCCTGCTGGGGCAGCTCCCGCCCCACGCGCCCCATCAGCGCCTGCAGCAGCCGCTCCTGCGCCCGCGCCACCTCCTCCTCCTCCTCATCTTCATCATCATCTTCATCCTCCTCATCTTCATCATCATCTTCATCATCCTCATCATCCTCATCTTCCTCATCCGCGTCCTTCTCCGCACCCTCAGCTTCCTCCCCCGCTTCTTTCGCATCCTCCGCGTCCCCCTTTGCATCTTCCTCCTCCTTTTCCTCCTCCTCTTCCTCCTCCCCCTTTGCATCTTCCTCCTTCTCCTCCTCTTCCTCCTCCTCCTCTTCCTCTTCCTCAGTTTCCTCCTTCACTTCTTCCTCTTCCTCCTCCTCTTCCTCCTTCCCCTCTGCATCTTCCTCCTCCTCCTCTTCCTCCTCTTCCTCCTCTTCCTCTTCCTCCCCCTTTGCTTCTTCCTCCTCCTCTTCCTCCTCTTCCTCCTCTTCCTCCTTCACTTCTTTCTCTTCCTCTTCTTCCTCTTCCCCCTTCGCTTCTTCCTCCTCCTCTTCTTCCTCCTCCTCCTCCTCCTTCTCCTCTTCCTCCTTCAGTTCCTCCTCTTCCTCTTCCTCCTCCTCCTTCTCCTCTTCCTCCTTCAGTTCCTCCTCTTCCTCCTCCTCTTTTACTTCTTCCTCTTCCTCTTCCTCTGCTTCCTCCTCTTCCTCCTCCTCCTCAGCGGCGCCTTCGTCCTCATCGGCCGGCGAGGGAGTCTCCATGGCCTGCGCACCAGTATGGACCAGTATAAACCAGTATGCACCGGTGTACACCAGTATAGACTGGTATAGACCAGTATGGACCAGTATGGAGCAGTATAGACCAGTATAAACCAGTATGCACTGGTGTACACCGGTATAGACTGGTATAGATCAGTATAGACCAGTATAAACCAGTACAGACCAGTATGCACTGGTGTACACTGGTATAGACCAGTATGGACCAGTATGGACCAGTATGGACCAGTATANAACCAGTATGCACTGGTGTACACCAGTATAGACCAGTATGGACCAGTATGCACTGGTGTACACTGGTATAGACCGGTATGGACCAGTATGGACCAGTATAAACCAGTATAAACCAGTATGCACTGGTGTACACCACTATAGACTGGTATAGACCAGTATGGACCAGTATAAACCAGTACAGACCAGTATGCACTGGTGTACACCGGTATAGACTGGTATAGACCAGTACAGACCAATATAAACCAGTATGCACTGGTGTACACCGGTATAGACCAGTATGGACCAGTATGGACCAGTATAAACCAGTATGCACTGGTGTACACTGGTATAGACCGGTATAGACCAGTATGGACCACTATGGACCAGTATGGACCAGTATAAACTAGTACAGACCAGTATAAACCAGTACAGACCAGTATAAACCAGTACAGACCAGTATGCACTGGTGTACACCAGTATAGACTGGTATGGACCAGTATGGACCAGTATATACCAGTACAGATCAGTGTAAACCAGTATGCACCAGTATGCACCAGTATACACCAGTATACAGTGTAAACCAGTATAAACCAGTACGCACCAGTACAGACCAGTATAGACCAGTACACACCAGTATAGATCGGTATGCACTGGTGTACTCCGGTATAGACTGGTATAGACCAGTATGGACCAGTATGGACCAGTATACACCAGTGTAAACCAGTATAAACCAGTATAGACCAATATGAACCAGTATAACCCAGTACAGACCAGTATAACCCAGTCTAACCCAGTATAACCCAGTACAGACCAGTATAACCCAGTAAAGACCAGTATAACCCAGCTCAGACCAGTATAACCCAGTCCATCCCAGTATAACCCAGTAAAGACCAGTATAACCCAGTATAACCCAGTCTAACCCAGTACAGACCAGTATAACCCAGTACAGACCAGTATAACCCAGTACAGACCAGTATAACCCAGTCTAACCCAGTCCATCCCAGTATAACCCAGTATAACCCAGCTCAGACCAGTATAACCCAGCACAGACCAGTATAGACCAGTACACACCAGTATAACCCAGTGTAACCCAGTACAGCCCAGTATAACCCAGTATAACCCAGTACAGACCAGTCTAACCCAGTATAACCCAGTATAACCCAGTCTAACCCAGTATAACCCAGTACAGACCAGTATAACCCATTATAACCCAGTATAACCCAGTCTATCCCAGTATAACCCAGTCCAGACCAGTATAACCCAGTCTAACCCAGTATAACCCAGTACAGACCAGTATAACCCAGTATAACCCAGTATAACCCAGCTCAGACCAGTATAACCCATTATAACCCAGTATAACCCAGCTCAGACCAGTATAACCCAGTACAGACCAGTATAACCCAGTATAACCCAGTCTAACCCAGTACAGACCAGTATAACCCAGTACAGACCGGTATAACCCAGTACAGACCGGTATAACCCAGTCCAGACCAGTATAACCCAGTCTAACCCAGTATAACCCAGTACAGACCAGTCTAACCCACTATAACCCAGTATAACCCAGTACAGACCAGTATAACCCAGTCCATCCCAGTATAACCCAGTCCATCCCAGTCCATCCCAGTCTATCCCAGTCTATCCCAGTCCCTCCCCTACCCCCCTCCGCACCTGTTCCCCTCCCCGCGTTGCCCCCCCCGCTGTCCCCGGTGCCACCTGGCCCTGACCCGGCTGCTCCGAGTGTCCCCAAATGTCCCCAAATGTCCCCAAAGGTCCCCAAATGTCCCCAAAGGGTCCCCACCTGTCCCGGGGGGGGCCGAGTGTCCCCAAGGGTCCCCGAGTGTCCCCAAGGGTCCCCAAAGGGTCCCCACCTGGCCCTGGTCCAGGTGCCCCGGGGGGCCCAGGTGGCCCTGAGGGGACCCAGCTGTCCCCGAGTGTCCCCAAAGGGTCCCCAGCTGTCCCCAAGGGTCCCCAGCTGTCACCGGAGTGCTCCAAGTGTCCCCCACCTGTCCCTGGGCTGGCCCAGCTGTCCCCAAAGGGCTCCCAGCTGTCCCCAGAGGGTGCCCCAAGGGTCCCCACCTGTCCCTAAAGGGTGCCCCAAGGGTCCCCAAGGGTCCCCAGCTGTCCCCAAAGGGTCCCCCACCTGTTCCCCGAGTGGCCCAAGGGTCCCCCAGCTGTCCCCAGGGTGTCCCAGCATGGCCCAGCTGTCCCCAGGGTCCCCCAGCTGTCCCCAAGGGTCCCCACCTGTCCCTAAAGGGTGCCCCAAGGGTCCCCAAGGGTCCCCCAGCTGTCCCCAGGGTGTCCCAGCATGGCCCAGCTGTCCCCAGGGTTCCCCCGGGTCCCCCAACTGTCCCTAAGGGTCCCCAAGGATCCCCAGCTGTCCCCAGGGTGCCCAGCTGTCCCCAAAGGGTGCCCCAAGGGTCCCCAGCTGTCCCCAGGGTGCCTCAGGGTCCCCAAAGGTCCCCAGCTGTCCCCAAGGGTCCCCCCAGCTGTCCCCAAGGGTCCCCCAGGGTGGCCCAGCTGTCCCCAAGGGTCCCCAGCTGTCCCCAAACGGTGCCCCAAGGGTCCCCAGCTGTCCCCAAGGGTCCCCAGCTGTCCCCAGGGTGTCTCACCCGTGCCGGAGCTGGCGCTGGCCGCTGTCCCGTGTCCCGCTGTCCCCGTGTCCCGCTGTCCCCGTGTCCCTCTGTCCCCGTGTCTCGCTGTCCCCGTGTCCCGCTGTCCCGTGGTCTCCGGGTCCCGCTGGCCCCTGTCGCGGTGTCCCCGTGTCCGTCTGTCCCCTGTCCC
>NW_015379500.1:9964-10209 GCF_001522545.3 Parus major
TCCCAGTGCTCCCAGTTCGGACCAGTTTGGACCAGTCCGGACCAGTTCAGTGTTCCCAGTGCTCCCAGTTCCGACCAGTTCAGGGCTCCCAGTGCTCCCAGTTCGGACCAGTTCTGACCAGTTTGGACCAGTTCAGTGTTCCCAGCGCTCCCAGTTCGGACCAGTTCAGACCAGTCCGGACCAGTCCAGACCAGTTGAGACCAGTCTAGACCAGTTCAGTGCTCCCAGCGCTCCCAGTCCAGACC
>NW_015379500.1:10256-11116 GCF_001522545.3 Parus major
GTTCAGACCAGTCCGGACCAGTCCAGACCAGTTGAGACCAGTCTAGACCAGTTCAGTGCTCCCAGCGCTCCCAGTCCAGACCGGTTCGGACCAGTCCAGACCAGTCTGGCCCAGTTCACTGCTCCCAGTTCAGCCCAGTTCAACCCAGCGCTCCCAGTCCGGACCAGTTCAGTGTGCCCAGCGCTCCCAGTTCCAACCAGTTCAGTGTTCCCAGTGCTCCCAGTTTGGACCAGTCCGGACCAGTTCAGTGTTCCCAGAGCTCCCAGTTCAGACCAGTTTGGACCAGACCGGACCAGTCTGGCCCAGTTCAGGGCTCCCAGTTCAGTGTTCTCAGCACTCCCAGTTCGGACCAGTTCAGTGTTCCCAGTGCTCCCAGTTCGGACCAGTTCAGACCAGTCCGGACCAGTTCAGTGTGGCCAGTGCTCCCAGTTCTGACCAGTTCTGACCAGTTTGGACCAGTTCAGTGTTCCCAGCGCTCCCAGTTCGGGCCAGTTCAGACCAGTATGGACCAGTCCAGACCAGCTGAGACCAGTCTAGACCAGTTCAGTGCTCCCAGCGCTCCCAGTCCAGACCGGTTCGGACCAGTCCAGACCAGTTCAGTGTTCCCAGCGCTCCCAGTTCGGACCAGTTTGGACCAGTCTGGCCCAGTTCAGGGCTCCCAGTTCAGTGTTCTCAGCACTCCCAGTTTGGACCAGTTCAGTGTTCCCAGTGCTCCCAGTTCGGACCAGTTCAGACCAGTATGGACCAGTCCAGACCAGCTGAGACCAGTCTAGACCAGTTCAGTGCTCCCAGTGCTCCCAGTCCAGACCGGTTTGGACCAGTCCAGACCAGTTCAGTGTTCCCAGTGCTCCCAGTTCGGA
>NW_015379501.1:0-957 GCF_001522545.3 Parus major
TGTCCCCCCAGTTCTCCACACCCGGCGCTTTCTCAAGCGGGGTCCCAGAGGGTCCCAGGTGGTTCCCAGAGGGCTCCAGGGCGGCCGCAGCCGGGATCCAGAGGGATCCAGAGGGATCCAGAGGGATTCTCTGGAATTCCCCCGTCCCCTCCCCCCTGCCCTGCCTCGGACTCGTCCTCTTCCGCGTCCTAACCTGAGAAAGCGGGATCTGCCCGGCGCCCGATGACGTCACTGACACATCGGGCTGCCATTGGCGAGCAGGAAATAGCGGCGCCAATGGCGGGGCCGGAGGCGGCTCTGTGGGCGGGGCCAGAGCTGTGGGCGGGGCCGGAGCTGTGGCCGGGGCCGCAGCGGCGCAGCGCGATGGGTCCAGCGCTGCCTCTGCGGCTCCTTTTGGGGCTCCTTTTGGGGCTGCAGGAGATCCTGGGGGACCCGGGCTGCCCGCCGAGAGGTGAGTGGCACTCCCCGAAACCGGGACCACCCCGAACCGCAATTCCCGGACACCGGGATCCCCCTTAACTTCCATTCAGGGGCAGGGGAACCCCGCTGAGTCCCATTTTGGGTCCTGTGACCCCCCCTCAATCCCCTTTCCCAGCACAGGGACCCCCGTGTAACCCCTCATCTGACACCGGTATCCTCCTGAACCCCCATTTCCGGGCACTGGGAACCCCCGGAATTCCCTTGTCCGGGACTGGGACCCCCCCGCACCCCATTCCCGGCCATCCCGCCCTTCCCAGATCCCAGACCCGCCCTTTTCCTCGGCTTTTGGACCCCCCGGATCTCCCAGATTTCCGTCTCCACCCCGTTTTCCACTCCTGCCGCTTCCCAAAACGGGGTCCCAGAGGGTCCCAGGGGTCTCGGGGGCTCTCAGCATGATCCAATGGGATCCAGATGAACTCCCTGGAATTCCCCTTTCCCCGCGTCCCCTCCCACCACCGCGTTCCCTCGGTCACTTTC
>NW_015379501.1:3113-4154 GCF_001522545.3 Parus major
ATGGGACCTGTGCAGCTGGAATGGGAACTGTGGGCCTGGGGTGGATAGCCATGGGACTGGGATGGAGGTCCATGGGGCTGGGATCTATGTGGCTGGAATGGGAACTGTAGGGCTGGGGTGGGGGATCTATGGGGCTGGGATGGGATCTGTGGGTCTGGGACACAATTCCATGGGTCTCTGTTGGTACAATTCCCCCAGGTCTCCACACCGTGCAGTGGCTTTACGGCTGTGACCTCCTGTCCGACGGGAGCGTCCGTGGATCCCAGCGGGGTGGCTACGACGGGCAGGATTTCATCTCCTTTGAGCTGGGATCCAAGAGCTTCGTGGCGGCCGACGACGTTGCTGAGATCACCCGGAGGCACTGGGAAGATGAAGGGAATGTGGCTGAGAGGCTGGAGAATTACCTGAAGCACGTCTGCCCGGAAGGGCTCCAGAAATACATCGGATATGGGCGGAAAGAGCTGGAGCGCAAAGGTGGGTGGGAATTTGGGATTTGGGAATGGAGCACTTGGGAACGCCATAATTCCTATGGGAATTCCATGGGCAGATATCGCCACCATCCCATTCCAGTGGGAATTCCATGGGCGGATGTCTCCATCATCCCATTCCCATGGAATTCCATGGTCAGATCTCACCCCCATCAATTCCCATTCCCATGGAATTCCATGGGCAGATCTCACCCATTCTCATTCCCATTCCCAGTGAATTCCATGGTCAGATCTCACCCCCATTCCCATTCCCATTCCCATGGAATTCCATGGTCAGATCTTGCCCCCATCCCATTCCCATAGAATTCCCATTCCCATTCCCAGTGAATTCCATGGTCAGATCTCACCCAATCCAATTCCTATGGAATTCCATGGGCAGATCTTGTCCCCATCCCATTCCCATGGAATTCCATGCATGAGTTCCACCATTATCCCATTCCAGTGGTCCCTGACATCCACGTGTCCGGAAAAGAGGAACATGGGACACTGATCCTATCCTGCCGCGTGTACAGGTTCTATCCCAACACCATCGCGGTCAACTGGATGAAGGGGG
>NW_015379501.1:4454-13121 GCF_001522545.3 Parus major
GTGAGTTCCAGTGGTGGATCCAGCTCTGAATCCCCTCTTTGTGCATCCCAGGATGGATCCTGGGGTTAATCCCAGTGTGTGATCCATGCTGGAATCTCACAGATCTTCTCTTTCTGCAGGAAGGGACATGGAACTCAACAGATGAACCACACGTATGGAGCAGGATTGGGGTAGGATTCCAGAGGGGGATCAGGGCAGGATGGACGGACTAGGATCAGGGAGGGATTCTGGATCAGAGCAGGGATCCAGAGCAGGATCAGATGGAATTGTCGAGCGGGATTGGTGCTGGTTTCTGGAGCAGGATCAGGTGGGATGGATGGAGCAGGATTGGTGTGGAATGGATGGAGAGGGATCTGCATTCCAGACAAGAATCAGGTGGGATGGAATGGAGCAGGATTGGGGCAGCAGGGATGGGGTGGGATCAGGTGGGATTCTGGATCAAGGCAGGATTCCAGTGTGGGATTAGTTGGGATGGATGGAGCAGGATCAGGTTGGGATTCCCGAGAGGGATGGGGAAGGGTGGATGTGGCAGGATCGGGTGGATGGATGGATGGATGGATGGATGCATGGATGGATGGATGGATGGATGGATAATGGATGGATGGATGGATAACGGATGGATGGATGGATGGATGGATGGATGGATAACGGATGGATGGATGGATGATGGATGGATGGATGGATAATGGATGGATGGATGGATAACGGATGGATTGATGGATGGATGGAGGATGGATGGATGGATGGATGGATGGAGGATGGATGGATGGATGGATGGATAATGGATGGATGGATGGATAATGGATGGATGGATAATGGATGGATGGATGGATGGATGGATGGAGCAGGATTGGGTGGGATGGAGCAGGATTGGGTGGGATGGATAACAGTGGGATCAGGTGGGATTATTGGGGCAGGATCAGGTTGAGATTCCAGAGAGGAACTGGGGCAGAATGGATGGAGCAGGATCAGGTGGGATTCCGGAGAAGGATTGGGGCAGAATGGATGGAGTGGAATCAGGTGGGATGGATGGAGCAGGATTGGGGTGGGATCAGGTGGGATTCTGGAGCAGCTCCTGCTCCCCATGGGCTCCAGCCAGGTCCATCCTGTGGAATGGGTACAGGGTGACACCGTGACCCTCTCTCATCCCGGCAGAAATCACCGCCGGAGCGATCCACAGAGTTGGATCTGGCCCTTTCCCTCTTCCCAGGAAAGCCGAGAGCTGCCAGCAGAGCTCATCCCACTGCTGCCACCCACCCCACAGCTCTTGCTAATGGATCAATTTCCTGTTTTCCAATGTTTTAGAGCCAAAACCCACAAATATTCCTGATGCTTTAGTTCTGGTGTGAAATTATCCTGCTTGGGGCAAGAAATCCTGCTTGGGGCAAGAAATCCGGGTTCCTCCTCCAATGTCCAGCAGTTCCTCTCTGGGAGCCTGGAGTGGGAGTGGGGACACTGGGGACAGGGATTGGGACACTGGCAGTAGGGATGGGAACAGTAGGAATGGGAATGGGGACACCAGGAACTGGGGTGGGAACAGCAGGAGTGGGTTGGGGACACCAGGAGCAGGCTGGGGACACCAGAAGCAGGATGGGGACACCAGGACTGGGATGAGGACACCGGGAGCAGGATGGGGACACCAGGAGCAGGATGGGGACACCAGGAGCAGGCTGAGGACACCAGGACTGGGTTGGGGACACCAGGAGCAGGGTGGGGACTTGCCAGCCATGCCCAGCTCCATTCCCCAGGATTCATTTCCTGCTCCGTGTCCTATGTCCAAGGTACCCCCAGGAGGGTTTGGCCACATTGGGCTCATGGATGGGCAGTGGGATGGGGGGAGGGGTCAGGCCAGGCCTTGCTGTCCCCAAGTGTCCTAAAATCTGTGCTTGGGATCACAGAGAGGTTCCCTGGCCATGACCATGGCCATGACACGAGCACAAGATGGCCGTGAGATGAGAGTGACCATGAGTGACACAACCCTGAGATGACCATGACCACGGGATAACCATGACTGTGACCATGACCATGGCTGTGACCATGACCAGGAGATGACCAGGACCATGACACAACCACAACCCTGACCATGAGATGATTTGGACCAAGAGATGACCATGGGTCGGCAAGGGTACAGCCATGGCCTTGAGGTGACCCTGACATGATCGTGGCCATGAGATGTCCATGAGGTGACAATGACATGATCATGAGATGACCATTACAGTGAGATGACCATGAGCATAAGATGATGGTGATCAGGAAATGACCGTGACCATGAGACAACCACAAGATGATCGTGACATCGTGACAGATGACCATGAGATAACCATGACACCACCATGGCCATGAAATGATGAAGGCCTTGAGATAACTGTGACCATGACATGATCTTGACGAAGAGGTGACCACACCACACCATGGCTGTGTGGTGATCAAGACCATGAGATGATCATGACACAACCATGGCTGTGAGATGATTGTGACCATGAGGTGACTGTGAGATGACCATGAGATGACCATGACCATAAGATGATGGTGATGACCATAACTGTGGAAATAAGAAAACTCTTACATAATAAGGATCTTTTCCACCTTTGTTAAATCCTGGTCACTTCCGTTCACTTTTGTTCCCCAAAAAGCACTCTGGGAAGGGTTCGGCTGTGGGTCAGATGGTTCGAGAGTGGGCTGGTGGTCATCTCATGGGTGAGGCAGTGATTGGCTGGGGAGATGCGTGGCCACCACATGATCAGAGAGCTGATTGGGTAAAGGGACGCATCAACAGCAACACCACAGTGGCAGGCAGCCAATGCGTGCTTGGTTCAGTTTGGTTAAGTTTGGGTCAGGTTTGGGTCAAGTTTGGGTAAGTTTGGATCAGGTTTGATTAAGTTTGGGTTAGGTCTGGGTTAGGTTTCGAGTATAAAAAGGCTCGGTTGGTTAATAAATAAACAAAGGATCTTTGAAGCAAGTAAGGAAGTCCGTGTATCTTCGTTCCCCATTGCTACTCATGACCATGAGATGGCCATGACTGTGACCATGAGATGGCCATAATGATGACCATGAGATGACCATGAATGTGACCGTGTGATGGCCATGACTGTGACCATGACTCAACCATGACCATGAGATGACCATGAGATGATTGTGGCCATAAGTTTGAAGAGAACAGGCAAGGAGACCAGCTCCTTTTTAATGCCTTTCTTGAGGTCAGCTCTAGGTGGGGGGGCCTGAGGGGTCACACACACCACCGCTGCTCCCGATGGGCGACACAGAGGAGGAGGCGTTCAGCTTTGCCGCACAGCACAGCTGGCGCTTCCATCCTCATGAGAGTCCCTGGGAAGACCCTGGCTTGTTGAAAACCTAGGGTAGTCATGGATAGCAAGTGTTGTTTACTTATGGCAACCAGGTCTGGAACATCAGGAAGTGGCTCAATGTTCTCCCTTGCTCCTCGATGTAGTTTGGAGTCTGGTTTGTGCCATGGCTCGCTGATTCTAGGGGTCTTTAGATGTTAATTCCACTTCCCCTGGGTGCAAACCCCCATGGGAGTTTGCTCATTTGCATACTGGGCAGTGTCATCGGTCGCCATTAGAGGTGCACCAGGAGCAGCAGAGGCAATGCAGGTACAAAAAAGGGCACGGGTACAAGGCAAGGTGGCATTTAACAAAGAAGGCTGTCACAACAACATCGGGTGTAAGGTACTTAACAAAGGCACCTTACGGTGACAACATTCAGCTGGATTAACATCTTTGTATAATGATCACGAGGTCACATTTTACTCTTTACAAGTTGACCATAAGATGGCCATGACTGTGACCATAAGATGGCCATGACTGTGACCATGAGACGACTCAGCTATGATCCTGGCACAGCCGTGATACGATTATGGCCATGATCTGACCACAGGATGACCATGACTGTGACCATGACACAACCATGACCATGAGATGATTGTGGCCATAATTTGACCATGAGATGACCATGAGATGACTGTGGCCATGAGTTGGTCATGAGATGACCATGACTGTGACCATGACACAAATGACCATGAGATGACCATGATATGATTGTGGCCATGAGTTGACCATGAGACAATCATGAGGTGACCATGATCGTGTGATGACCATGACTCTGACCATGCCCATAAGATGAACATGACCATGAGAGGACTGTGACCATCAGATGACCATGACACAGCCATGAGCTTGAGATCGTGACCATGAAAGGACGATGAGCATGAGATGATTGTGATCAGGAGATGACAATGAACATGAGATGATGGTGCTCTGGAAATGACCATGACCATGACGTGACTATGACTGTGGCCATGACATGACTGTGGCCATAAGACGACCACAAGATGACCATGAGCATTTCATGACCATGACACAGCCACGAAGTGATCAAGGTCACGAGATGGCCATGAGGTGACCATGATGCGATTGTGACCATAAGATGACCATGACAATGAGATGACTGAGAGGATGAGATGATGACTATCAGGAAATGACCATTGTTGCAGTCTGCAACCTCAGCATCTCGTCCAGAGAAGCCGCAGGATTCTGGGGACCAGCATGGAACACCAATGAGACAGGATCCCGGTTCATAAAACCATTTATTCAGTATGGGAACAAACTCAGATCCAGAACAGAGAGCCCCGAACAAAAGCCAACCAGGGGTTTTTGAGGGACAGAACTCTTGACGGTCTTGACCTTTGAGGGTGGAGTTCAGGGTCAGGGACCACTAGAAACACTGCAAAGGAGAAACCCCCCAGGGACTCAAATCCAATCAGAACCCCTGGGCCGTCCTTCACAAGGGGTTTGGGGTCGGACAGTGTAACTCTTTGTCTTCCCCAAGGCACATAGCCACAGACCATGACCTTGTGATGGCCATGAGATGACTGTGATCATGAGATAACCATGACCATGACTCAACCACTGCCAAGAGATGACCATGATAAGATTGTGGCAAATGAGTTGATCATGAGATGATCATAAAATGACCATAACCATGCAATGACCATGACTGTGACCATGACACAACCATGGCCATGGAATGACCATAATCATGGGATGACCATTACAATGAGATGAACATGACTATGAGGTGACCATGAGCATGAGATGATTGTGACCAAGAGATGAGCATGAGATGATCACAACACACCATGGCCATGTGTGACCATGATCATGAGGTGACTGGGACATGACCCTCACAGTGAGATGACTGTGACCATGAGATGATCATGAGATTATCATGACCATGACACACCCATGATCATAAGATGACCATTACAGTAAGATAACTGTGAATGTGACCATGACATGACCATGATCATGGGATGACAATGAGCATGTGATGACTGTGACCACAACATGACCACAACACAACCATGTGGTGGTCAAGGCCATGAGATGAATCACAGAATCACTGTTGGAAGAGACCTTCAACATCACTGAGACCAACCCATGCCCGAAGACCTCAACTAAACCATGGCATCGAGTGCCACATCCAGTCTTTTTCTAAAAGGAAAAACTCCCATCAGCCACTAGCAGCTTCAACTTCCCCTCTTTCCTCAGCTGTCTTAAAGGTAAAGCTACCCCATGACAACATCCAGGGATGGTGACTCCACTACCTCCCCAGGCAGACCATTCCAGTATTTTATGACTCTTTTCTTGAAGAACTTTTTCCTAACATCCAATCTAAACTTCCCTTAGTGCAGCTTAAGGCTGTGTCCTCTTGTTCTGTCAGTTGCTGCCTCGTGAAACAGACCAACCCCACCTGTCTACAACCACCTTTCAGGGAGTTGTAGAGAGTGATAAGGTCACCTCTGAGTCTCCTTTTCTCCAGGCTAAACAACCCCAGCTCCCTCAGTGGTTCCTCACAGGGCTCACGTTCCAAGCCCATCACCAGCCTCCTTGCTCTTCTCTGGACGCGCTCAAGTGTCTCAATGTCCTTCCTAAACTGAGGGGCCAGAACTGGACACAGCACTCCAGGTGTGGCCTCACCAGTGCCGTGTACAGGGGAAGAATGACCTCCCTGCTCCTGCTGGCCACACTATTCCTGATCCAGGCCAGGATGCCCTTGGCCTTCTTGGCCACCAGGGCACACTGCTGGCTCATGTTCAGCTGGCTGTCACCAGTGCCCCTAGGTCCCTTTCTGCTTGGGCACTGTCCAGCCACGCTGTCCCCAGAGTGTGGCACTACAGGGGTTGTTGTAGCCAAACTGCAGGACTTGGCACTTGGACTCATTAAATGTCATCTTACTGTACTCTGCCCATTCATCCAACCATTCCAGGTCTCTCTGCAGAGCCCTCCTCTCTACCAACAGATGGACACATGCTCCCAGCTTAGTGTCACCTGCAGATTTACTGATGAAAGACTCCATACCCTCATCCATGTCATCAATAAAAATATTGAACAGAACAGGCCCCAGCACAGACCCTCGAGGGACACCACTGGTGACTGCTGCCAGCTGGATGCAGCACTGTTCACCACCACTCTCCAGGCCTTGCCACCCAGCCAGTTCTGAACCCAGCAAAGAGTGCTCCTGTCCAAGCCGTGGGCTACAGCTTTTCCAGGGAATGCTGTGGGAGACAGTGTCAAAGGCCTTGTTCAAGTCCAAATAGACAACATCCACAGCCCTTCCCGCATCCACCAGGTGGTCACCTGGTCATGAAAGGAGACCAGGTTGGTCAAACACAACCTACCCCTCCTAGACTCATGCTGGCTAGCTATTTATTATCCTCTACAAAAGTTGCCTAATTAAGTTTGAACTGAGCTTTGGTCTCCCTAATTTTTTTCCTACATGCCCTAGCAACCCACTTAAATACTTCCTGAGAAACTAAACTTAACCCTCCTTCCAAAGATGATATATCCTCTTTTTATTCCTAAGATCCTACAAAACCTCGTTGCCCACCCAGGTTTGGAAGTTTGCCTCGTCAACTCATCTTTCAGCACACAGGGACAGTCTGTTCCTGTGCCCTCAAGATCTCTCTTTTGAAGCATGCCTGCCCTTCCTGGACTCCTTTGTTTTTAAGGGCTACTTCCCAAGGAACTCTCTGAATAAGTCTCCTAAATAGGCCAAAGTCTGCCCTCCAGAACTCCAGTGTAAAAGTCTTATTGATGTTCCTCCTGATTTCACCAAATATTGACAATTTTATAATTCCATGATCACTGTGCCCCAACCACCCCAAGTGGCCTCCAACCACCACATTTGCCACCAGCCCATCTCTATTTGCAAAAACCAGGTCTCAGTCCCTCCCCTGGTGGGCTCACTCACCAGATGCTCCAAAAAGTTGTCCTCCACACACTAAGAATTCCTGGACTGCCTCTTTCCTGCTGTATTAAGTTCCCAGCAGATGTCTGGTAAGTTAAAATCACCTACAAGACCAAGGGCTGGATGTGCGAATTCCAAGCACAGAAAGCTCTCAAAATGCTGTAAATGCAAGCTTAGATATAGACATGGACACAGGGTTTGGTTTAAGGCCTTGGAGAAAGCTCCAAGACTTAGAATCATAAGTGAGAATGTGAGTTTAAATAGAAAGACATTAAGTTAGGTTGTAGGAAGTTTTAAGGTTTTAAAGTTAAGATATAGAAGTAGTTATGAAGATAAGAAGAAGTTTAAGGTATAACAACTAGTTTTGTGTGTCATTATATGATTGGGTAAGAATGTCCACACTGCGACAAAGATGTGTAAAACACAATAATTAGCTATTGGTGTGAAAATAGAAACATTCCTTTGTGGCATTAGTTTATTGGCTAATTAACCATTAAAAACCCTTGTGACCTATAGCCTTGTGACCACTGGCCACGAACAGCTGGTGAAGAAGGTGAAGATGTACTCACTCCTTCATGAGACTGTGGGAAAAGAAAAAAAATCATGCTTTAAAAGGTCTTTAAGTGCTACCATCTCTCTCGCAAAATCCCAATAACAAGGAAGGACCCAGAGCAAAAAGTGGAAAAAATAGATAAGGGAAACTTCTGGAAAGTTTTTTTTTGTCTGAATCTTAGACCTTTTGGCTTGAATGTGGATCTTTTGGGCTGAGTTTTTAATTTTCAAGGAATGAGAGGTGAATCTTGTTCTTCCTGAAGTTTTTTGAGCTAAATGTTAGTAGTTTGGTTTTTGCAGGGAGCCAAATCTGAACATTTTGGACAACTCTTTGCCAGAGTATCAAAGTTTTGGTTCTTTTGGGACTGTGTCTGGGTATTTGTCATTTTTTTGCTTTTGCTGAATCTTAGTATCAGGGAGGTTTTCATGGACACAAGATACCTGATGACTTCTGGAGATGGACCTGGGCAAAAGGAAACCCGAACCCAACATGTTCACCGTTGTTTTCTCCCCAAACGAGGATTTGTCAATCCCAAGCCTTGGCTGGAAGAAGGAGGAGGAAAAGCCCCAGAGATCCTGCACAAGGAGGGGCAGCAAACCCAGCCCAGGGAGCTGCAAGGAGGAAAGATCCCCACCTGTGCCAGGAAGGGGCCACAGATCCAGATTTCTCCCCTGCCCACATCCAGCTGAGCTGCTCCCAGGGCCAGCAGCAGCTCTCGGGCCACGAGACGGCCACTACCGTGCTCCCCAGCGGGGACTGGAGCCAGCAGCTCCTGGTGCTGCTGAAAACCGGCCCCGGCAATGCGGGCTCAGCTCCAGCTGCCAGGTGGAGCACGTCAGCCTGGAGCA
>NW_015379502.1:0-1088 GCF_001522545.3 Parus major
CCCGCTGCTGCTCCTCCGCCTCCATCTTGCGCTTGAAGAGCTCCAGGAAGCTGCCGTCGTTGGCGAACACGTTGACGCCGCCGCCCGGGCCCGGGGGGGGCGGCGAAGGCGCCTCCGGGGCCTCCCGGTCCTCACCGCGCGCCGCCATCTTGTCCGCCGCCACCGCCGCCGGCGCCGCCCGATGACGTCAGAGCGACCGCCGCGGCCGCGGCGGCGCGGTTTTGTTACGTCAGCGAGATTTCCCCCCCCCTCCTCCGCTGGCGGGGCGGCGTTGCCCGGCAACGCGCGGGGCTCCCGCCGCTTCGCCCCGCCCCCGGCGAGGATTGACGGGCGAATCCACCAATGGGAAGCGAAAGAAGGGAGGGCGCGGCTGCGCGCGGACCAATCAGCGCGCGGCGGGCGGCGGCGCGGGGAAGATGGCGGCAGCGGCGGCGGGCGGGTGGGCGGCCGAGGCCCCGGAGGAGTTCGAGGACGCGCCGGACGTGGAGCCGCTGGAACCGACGCTGGCGAACATCATCGAGCAGCGCAGCCTCAAGTGGATCTTCGTGGGCGGCAAGGGCGGCGTGGGCAAGACCACGTGCAGGTGCGGCGGGGACCGGGACGGGGCGCGGGGGTACCGGGATGAGGGGGGAGCGGCGTGAGGGGGGCGGTCGGGATAACCGGGAGCGGTCGGGATGAGGGGGTAGCGATGGGGATGAGGCGGAGAACAGAGCGGGGGCTCCGTGGAGGAGGAACCGGGGATGAACCGGGGGGTACCGGGCTCGGTGGTACCGGGCTCGGTGGTACCGGGATGGAGGATCCGCTGTGGCGGAGACAGCAGAGCCCTCATGGAGGGGAACCGGAGCCCACCGGAGCCACACGGAGGGGACAGCCCAGCTCCTCACACCCTCCCGGTGTGGCCGGGCTGGTACCGGACCCGGGAAGGGATCACCGGCTCCGGGAAGGGATCACCGGCTCCGGGAAGGGATCACCGGCTCCGGGAAGGGATCACCGGGGGGATCACCGGGGAAATTACCGGACCCGGGAAGGGATCACCGGACCCGGGAAGGGATCACCGGGGGGGATCACCGGGCTCGGGGTGGGATCAC
>NW_015379502.1:1338-2657 GCF_001522545.3 Parus major
GGGATCACCGGCTCCGGGAAGGGATCACCGGGCCCGGGAAGAGATCACCGGGGGAATTACCGGGGGAATTACCGGCTCCGGGAAGGGATCACCGGGCTCGGGGTGGGATCACCGGGGGGATCACCGGCTCTGGGAAGGTGTCCCGGTCCCGGTCCCGGTCCCGCTGAGCCCCCAGTACCGTTCCCAGCTGCAGCCTGGCCCTGTCCCGGGTCCGGGGAGGGGTCACCGGGGGATCACCGGGGGGATCACCGTGTCCCGGCCCCGCTGAGTCCCCGGTACCGGTACCGTTGCCAGCTGCAGCCTGGCCGTGCAGCTGTCCCGGGTCCGGGGAGGGATCACCGGGAGGGATCACGGTCCCGGTCCCGGTCCCGCTGAGTCCCCGGTACCGATCCCAGCTGCAGCCTGGCTGTGCAGCTGTCCCGGGTCCGGGGAGGGCTCACCGGGGGGATCACCGGGGGGATCACCGGCTCTGGGAAGGTGTCCCGGTCCCGGTCCCGGTCCCGCTGAGTCCCCGGTACCGTTCCCAGTTGCAGCCTGGCCGTGCAGCTGTCCCGGGTCCGGGGAGGGATCACCGGGGGTATCACCGGGAGGGATCACCGTGTCCCGGTCCCGGTCCCGGTCCTGCTGAGCCCCCGGTACCGTTCCCGTTCCCAGTTGCAGCCTGGCCGTGCAGCTGTCCCGGGCCCGGGGAGGGATCACCGGGGGTGTCACTGGGGGTATCACCGGGGGTATCACCGTGTCCTGGTCCCGGTCCCGGTCCCGCTGAACCCCCGGTACCGTTCCCGTTCCCAGTTGCAGCCTGGCCGTGCAGCTGTCCCGGGTCTGGGGAGGGATCACCGGGGGGATCACCGGCTCCGGGGAGGGATCACCGGGGGGATCACCGTGTCCCGGTCCCGGTCCTGCTGAGCCCCCGGTACCGTTCCCGTTCCCAGTTGCAGCCTGGCCGTGCAGCTGTCCCGGGTCCGGGGAGGGCTCACCGGGGGTGTCACCGGGGGTATCACCGGGAGGGATCACCGTGTCCCGGTCCCGGTCCCGGTCCCGCTGAGCCCCCGGTACCGTTGCCGTTCCCAGTTGCAGCCTGGCCGTGCAGCTGTCCCGGGCCCGGGGAGGGATCACCGAGGGGATCACCGGGGGGATCACCGGCTCCGGGGAGGGATCACCGGGGGGATCACTGTGTCCCGGTCCCGCTGAGTCCCCGGTACCGTTCCCAGTTGCAGCCTGGCCGTGCAGCTGTCCCGGGTCCGGGGAGGGCTCACCGGGGGGATCACCGGGGGGATCACCGGCTCCGGGAAGGGATCACTGGGGGTATCACCGTGTCC
>NW_015379502.1:3420-4593 GCF_001522545.3 Parus major
TTTCCCCGCAGGAGATCGACCCCAGCAGGGAACAGGGGTCCTGGGGGGCCACACTGAGCCCCCTCCCCAGCAGGGAACGGGGATCCTGGGGGTCCTGAGGGGGTCCTGGGGCCACACTGAGCCCCCTCCCCACATTTCCCTGCAGGAGATCGACCCCAGCAGGGAACAGGGGGGTCCCAGGGGTCTCCCAGGGCCGCTCTGAGCCCCCTCCCCACATTTCCCTGCAGGAGATCGACCCCAGCGGGTCCTGGGGGGGTCCCAGGGGGCCACACTGAGCCCCCTCCCCAGCGGGTCCCAGGGGTCCTGGGGGGCCACACTGAGCCCCCTCCCCACCATTCCCTGCAGGAGATCGACCCCAGCGTGTCCCAAGGGTCCTGGGGGGGTCCCAGGGCCGCTCTGAGCCCCCTCCCCAGCGGGGAATGGGGGGTCCCAGGGTGGTCCCAGGGCCACTCTAAGCCCCCTCCCCACATTTCCCCGCAGGAGATCGACCCCAGCGGGTCCTGGGGGGGTCCCGGGGGGGTCCCAGGGCCACTCTGAGCCCCTTCCCCAGCGGGGAACGGGG
Source organism: Parus major (assembly GCF_001522545.3). Taxonomy (NCBI): domain Eukaryota; kingdom Metazoa; phylum Chordata; class Aves; order Passeriformes; family Paridae; genus Parus; species Parus major. Next base: position 3,983 of record NW_015379502.1, read on the forward strand.
GTCCTGGGGGTCCTGGGGGTGCCACACTGAGCCCCCTCCCCACCTTTCCCTGCAGGAGATCGACCCCAGCGGAGAACGGGGGGGTCCCAGGGGGGTCCCGGGGGTGTCCCAGGGCCGCTCTGAGCCCCCTCCCCAGTGGGGAACGGGGGTCCTGGGGGTCTCCCAGGGCCGCTCTGAGCCCCCTCCCCACCTTTCCCCGCAGGAGATCGACCCCAGCGGGTCCCGGGGGGGTCCCAGGGGGGTCCTGGAGCCGCTCTAAGCCCCCTCCCCACCTTTCCCCGCAGGAGATTGACCCCAGCGGGTCCTGGGGGGGTCCCAGGGCCGCTCTGAGCCCCCTCCCCAGCGGGTCTCAGGGGTCCTGGGGGGCCACTCTAAGCCCCCTCCCCACCTTTCCCCGCAGGAGATCAACCCCAGCGGGTCCTGGGGGGGTCCCAGGGCCGCTCTGAGCCCCCTCCCCAGCAGGGAACGGGGGTCCTGGGGGTCCTGAGGGGGTCCTGGGGCCACACTGAGCCCCCTCCCCACCTTTCCCCGCAGGAGATCGACCCCAGCAGGTCCCGGGGGGGTCCCAGGGGGGTCCTGGAGCCGCTCTAAGCCCCCTCCCCACCTTTCCC
>NW_015379502.1:7453-8995 GCF_001522545.3 Parus major
TAATATATTATAATATATATAATATAATCACTGTATATATAATACAATATAATATAATATAATGACAATATAATGTAATAAAATATAATCTATATTTGATATGTATATAATATAATGCAATCTAATCTAATATAATACATACACGATGTATATAATATAGTATAATATAAATACAATAAATATAATATATTTATTAAATATATATAATATAATATAGCATAGTAAAATGTAATATGATTTAGTATAATATAATGCAATAAAATATAGTATTATCACTATATATAATATAATATAGTACAATATAATATAATGTAATGTAATTTAATATAATATAATATAATAAAATATGTAATATATTATAATATATACAATATAATCACTGTATATACAGTTTAATACAATATAATATAATATAATCACAATTAATATAATATAATATAATATAGTCTATATTTGTTATGTATATAATATAATGCAATGTAATCTAATATAATACATACACAATGTATATAATATAGTATAATATAAACACAATAAATATAATATATGTATTTAATATATATATTATAATACAGTATAGTAAAATGTAATATGATGTAGTATAATATAATATAATGCAATAAAATATAGTATAATCACTATATATAATGTACTATAGTATAGTATAATATTATGTAATGTAATATAATAAAATATAATGTAATATAATATAATATATATTTGATATGTATATAACAAAATAAAATATAATACAATATAATGCAATATAATGTAATATAATACATATACAATGTATATAACATAGCATAATATAAACACAAAAAATATAATAAAATATAATATATATATTTAGTATAAATGTAATATAACTTAGTATAGTAAAATGTAATATAATGTAGTAGAATATAATATAATGCAATAAAATATAATCACAATATAATGTAATATAATATAGTATGATATAATATAATACAATATAATATAAAATATATAATATATTATATAACATGTTATACTATATATAATATAATCACAATATATATAATATAATACAACACAATATGATATAATCAGAATTAATGTAACATAACATAATATAGTATAATATAATAAGATATGATACAATATAATATAATATAATATAATACAATACAATATAACATAATATAATACAATACAATATAATATAATATATATAATATAATATAATATAATGCAATATATTATAATATATATAATATAATCACTATATATATTATATAATACAATACAATATAATCACAATGTATATAATATAATATAATATAGTGTAACATAATATAACACAATATAATATAATATAACATAATATAATATAATACAAGATAATATAATATAATATAATATAATATAATATAATATAACATAACATAATGTAATATAATATAACATAATATAATATAATAAATTTTAATATTTGCAAAAAACCAACAATCTCTGTATTTCCACCCCCATCACCCCAGACTGGTGAAAAGGATGAATTTCTGTATTTTTACCCCCCCA
>NW_015379502.1:10286-11649 GCF_001522545.3 Parus major
CACTATATATAATCTAATATAATATAATCACTAATAATGTAATATATTACAGTATAATATATTATAATAAAATGTAACATGGCATGATATAATATAATGTAATATAACATAATATATTATATGTAATATAATCACAATATATACTATATAATACAATATAATATAATAAAATCAGTAATATAATAGAATGTAATATAATATATATCTGATATGTATATAATATAATGCAATATAATATAATATAATGTAATATAATACATATAGAATGTATATAATATAGTATAATATAAACACAATAAATATAATATATATATTTAATATATATAATATAATATAGTATAGTAAAATGTAATGTGATGTAGTATAATATAATATAATGCAATAAAATATAGTATAATCACTATATATAATGTAATATAATATAGTATATTATTATGTAATGTAATATAATAAAATATAATGTAATATAATGTAATATAATATATATTTGATATGTATATAATATAATAAAATATAATACAATATAATGCAATATAATGTAATATAATACATACATAATGTATATAATACAGTATAATATAAACACAATAAATATAATATAATAAAATATAATATATATATTTAATATAAATGTAATATAACATAGTATAGTAAAATGTAATATAATGTAGTATAATATAATATAATGCAATAAAATATAATCACAATATAATGTAATATAATATAATATAATATAATATAATATAATATAATATAATATAATATGGTATAATATAATACAATATAATATAAAATACATAATATAATATATAATGTAATATGTTATACTATATGTAATATAATCACAATTTATATAATATAATACAATATAATATTATCATAATATAACATAACATAATATAGTATAATATATTATAATATAATAAGATATTATATAAAATAATATAATATAATGTAATATAATGTAATAAAACATAATATAATATAATGTAATACATATAATATAATATAATATAATATGATATAACATAATATAATATAATGCAATATAATATAATATATATTATATAATCACTGTATGTATTATATAATACAATACAGTATAATCACAATGTATATAATATAACATAACATAATATAGTATAATATGACATAAAACAATATAATATAATATAACAAAATATAATATAATGTAACATAATATAACATAATATAATATAATAAATTTGAATATTTGCAAAAAGCCAACAATCTCTGTATTTCCATCCCCATCAACCCAGACTGGTGAAAAGGATGAATTTCTGTATTTTTACCCCCCCAGATTGATGAAAAGGATGAATTTCTGTATTTTTAACCCCCCAGA
>NW_015379503.1:0-1182 GCF_001522545.3 Parus major
TGGGAATTCCCAGGAACAGCTGGAATTTCCCGGCAGGCCGGCGTTACCGTGTTCGGAGTCGCGCTCGTTGCCGTCGCTGTCGCTCCGGGTGTTTTTGGGGTCGTTCCCGGTGTTCCCGGAGCCGTTCCCGGTGTTCCCATCGGTGTTCCCGGTGTTCCCATCGCCATTCCCGGTGTTCCCATCGGTGTTCCCGGTGTTCCCGGTGTTCCCGGAGCCGTTCCCGGAGCCGTTCCCGGAGCCGTTCCCGGTGTTGTTCCCGCCGTTCCCGGCTCCGTCGTCGCCGCTCCGGGAGCGTTTCCGTTTCCGGGCCCCCTCGGGCTCCCAGCGCCCCCCGGAGCGAGCGCGGAACGGGCGGCGCCGGCCCTGCCGAGAATGCCGGGAATCAGGGGAATCCCGGAATGGGGAATCCCGGGAATCCGGGGAATCCGGGGAATCCCGGAATGGGGAAAGCTGGGAATCCCGGGAATCCGGGGAATCTGGGAATCAGGGGAATCCAGGAATCAGGGGAATCCGGGAATGGGGAATCCCGGGAATCAGGGGAATCCCGGGAATCAGGGGAATCCCGGAATGGGGAAAACTGGGAATGGGGAAAGCTGGGAATCCGGGAATCCCGGGAATCCGGGGAATCTGGGAATCAGGGGAATCCGGGAATGGGGAATCCGGGAATCCCGGGAATCAGGGGAATCCCGGGAATCCGGGAACGAGGAAAGCTGGGAATGGGGAAACCCGGGAATCCCGGGAATGGGGAAAGCTGGGAACCCTGGGAATGGGTAAAGCTGGGAATCCGGGAATGGGGAAATCCGGGAATGGGGAAATCCAGGAATGGGGAAACCCGGGAATGCCGGGAATCTGGGAATGGGGAACATGTGGGAATCACGTGGGGAAAAGTGAGGAACCCCGGGAAAGACGTGGGAGAAAAAAAATGGGGAAAAAGCGGGAAAATCTGGGGAAACCTGGGACTGGTGTAGGATGGAGCGGGAAAGGGCGGGAAAAGGCGGGAAAAGGCGGGAAAAGGCGGGAAAAGGAAGGAAGAGGCAGGAAAAGGCAGGAAAAGGTGGGAAAAGGTGGAAAAAGGAAGGAAAAGGCGGGAAAAGGTGGGAATGGGAATTGCAGGACTCACCGGGAACAGGGCCCCGTTCCAGGGCAGCGCTCCCGGCCGCTCCCTCCTGCGGCCGCCCTGCA
>NW_015379503.1:2747-3643 GCF_001522545.3 Parus major
GATCCCAATCCTGAAGATCCCAATCCCGAGGATCCCAGTCCCAAGGCTGATCCCGAGGATCCGAAGGCGCTCCCGGATCCCGATCCATAGGCAGATCCTACAGTTCCCGATCCGTAGGCGGCTCCTGAGGCTCCCAGTCCTGAGGATCCCAATCCTGAAGATCCCAATCCTGAAGATCCCAATCCTGAGGATCCCAGTCCTGACGATCCCAATCCTGAAGATCCCAATCCTGAGGCTCCCAGTCCTGAGGATCCCAGTCCTGACGATCCAAGTCCTGACGATCCAAATCCTGAGGATCCAAATCCCGAAGATCCCAGTCCGGAAGATCCCAGTCCCGAGGATCCCAGTCCCGAGGATCCCAGTCCGGAAGATCCCAGTCCTGACGATCCCAGTCCCGAGGATCCCAGTCCCGAGGATCCCAGTCCCGAGGATCCGAGTCCTGAGGATCCCAGTCCTGACGATCCCAGTCCTGAGGATCCCAGTCCCGAGGATCCCAGTCCCGAGGATCCCAGTCCAGAAGATCCCAGTCCCGAGGATCCCAGTCCAGAAGATCCCAGTCCTGAGGATCCCAGTCCAGAAGATCCCAGTCCCGAGGATCCCAGTCCCAAGGCCGATCCGGCGGATCCGTAGGCGGCTCCCGAGGATCCGAAGGCGCTCCCGGATCCCGATCCGTAGGCGGATCCCGCAGCTCCCGATCCGTAGGCGGCTCCCGAGGATCCCAATCCCGAGGATCCCAATCCCGAGGATCCCAATCCCGAGGATCCCTCGGAGGATCCCAGCCCCAGCTCCGGAGCCTTGGGAGTCTCCCAGGATCCGTAGGCGGCTCCGGGCGGCGCCGAGGCCGAGCCCGCGTAGAACTCGTAGCTCTCATAGCCTGGAGGGGGTAATTCGTTAAT
>NW_015379503.1:5711-7777 GCF_001522545.3 Parus major
AGGCGCCGTATCCTGGGGAAAAGGCGGAGCCGTCAGCCGGGAAGGGCAAATTCCCACTTTTCCAGAGGCCGATCCCAAATCCCAAACCCCAGCCCCAAATCCCAGCCCAGCCCGGGACGGGGCGCCCCAAAAAGCGTCAGGAATTCCCGGTTTTCCGGCAAAACCGGCTCCTCCCGCCCCCCAGCCGGAGCTGCTCCCAGGGAAAAGTTGGGAATGTTGAGCCCGGAGGCAAAACCAGGCTGGAATCCTCGGGAAACCGCGGCCGCTGCTCCCAAATTTCCCCGTTTTCCAAAGGATTTTTGTCCTTTTCGGGAGGAAATCCCCTGGGTTTTGTCCCTGGATGTTCCAACTCCTGTTTTCCTGGTTTTTTTTTTTCCAGGAAATCGGGATAAAACCTCAAGTTTCCAGTGGGAATTAAGGATTAATTCCAGAAGGAAATATTCCAGGAATATTTCCAGGAGGGAAAACTCTCGGGAATAAATCCCGGTCTCCATTTTTTGGGATAAAATCCACAGAATCGACCAAAAAACCGGGAAAAAAACAACACTGGGAAAGGAGGAAAAGCCAATTTTATGGAGCTGAGTGTGGAAATTCCTGATTTCGATGGAATTCTGTCCCAAGGAGAAGAGTTTTGTCCTCTGGGATGATCAGTTCTGGGAATTCCATCCATCCATCCCAAAACTGGAGGCTCCAAAGTCACGGATTTGGGAACGTTCGGGGTTGGTTTTCCACGTTTTTGAATCCAGCCAAGGATTGTCCGAATTCCGCAGTTTTATGCCAAAATCCAGGGAAAATCCGGGATAAAAAATCCCTCCAGAGCCGTTTATTCCAGTCCCAGTCCCGCTGCTAATTCCATAAATCCAAGGAAATCTCGGTTGCCAGAACTTTCCTGGGTTTTTCATCCAGAAAAAACCCCAGGATTTGCAGAGGTCGATTCCATCCCCGTTTTGCTTTTCCAGGTTTCTTTTTCCATCCCGTTGCTGCTTCCCCACCTCGGCTTTTATTCCAAAAACCAAAAAATAAACCAACAAAAGCACAGAAATAAAGGTTTGAAACCAGCAGAGAGGAAATTCCAGATCCCAAATTCCCGCTACAACGGGAAGAGCTCCTTTTCTGTGGATCCTGGAGGAATTCCAGCCGGGATCTCCATCGATTCCAGCTGGGAATGAAGAGATAAATCCAGGGAAGGAAGGAAAAATTGTCCTGGCGGGATTTTTGTGTCCCTAAAAGTGAAGGAAAATTCAATTTCCAGGGGTTTTTGCAGCTCCCGATTGTGGATTTAAAGGGAAGGAAAGCATGGAGGGCTCCAAATGGGAAGAGATTCCAGGATTTTGGGAATATTTCTCCTCTCTCATCCCAAAAAAACTCCAGGCAGGGGCTTTGATCCAGCTGGAAAACCTCGGATTGAGGGAATTCCTTCCATTCCCAGCTCGGGATCCTTGGTTTTGGGATCCTTTGGATTTGAAGGAGGGGAAATCCCGGTGGAAAAGGAGATTCCGAGGGCATCGGGCTCGGGATTTTCCCTTTCCCGGTCCCTTTTTCCAGGCTGAGGAATTCCAGGGGAATTTCCAGGGGATCCTGAGGGGATCCAGGGGAAATTCCAGGGGGGTTCCAGAAGGGAACCGAGGGAATTTCCAGGGGGAATCCTGAGGGAGATCCAGGGGGGAATCCAGGCGGGAATTGAAGGGGAGGTCCAGAGGGCGATCCAAGGGGGAATCCCCCTGAGGAGGGGACACGGGACCCCCCAAATGTCGCCAGGACGAGGGAAACTGAGGCACAGGCGGCGGGGGCGGGGCTGCGGCCGCCATTTTGTGTCGTCTTCAGCACCGGGCCCGGCGCCATTTCCGCCCCCTCCGCCCCCCTCAGGGCACGACCCCCCCCAGAGCCAATCAGCGCCGCCCTAGCGGTGAGTGACGCGCCACTCAGCCAATCAGCGGCGCCGCTGCCTCACGGGGGGGGTGGGCGCTGCGCTTCCCGCTGCGGCGGAGCCCCCCCCCCTCAACCGCCGGTAACGGAGCCGGTGTTGAGGCAGCGACGGGAAGGAGCCTCCGCCGCGCTGGGGCAGC
>NW_015379503.1:8700-11078 GCF_001522545.3 Parus major
TCCCCAAATCCCCTCAAAATGTCCCAAAATCTCTTCAGAATTTCCTGAATTCCCCTCAGGGTTCCCAAATCCCCTCAAAATGTCCCAAAATCTCCTCAAGAAGTCCCCAAATCCCCTCAGGGCCCCCAAATCCCCTCAGCGTCCCCAAATCCCTTTTCCCACCCATCTTCCATCCCTTTTCCCTCCTTTTTCCCTTTTTTTTCCTCCCATCTCTTTTTTCCATCCCTTTTCCATAACTGGGTGGAATTTCCTCATTCCTGAAGGAGTTTCCTCATTCCTGGCAGGAATTTCCCCATCCCAACCCAACCTGGAGCTCCCCAAACCCCAAAATTCCCAGAAAAACCAGCCCTGCATCCACCATTCCCTCCAGCAGGGACATTCCTGGAACCCGAATTCCAAAATTTTCCCCATTTTGGGCAGGAAAATCCCAACTCCAAACACGTCGGGATCGGGATTGGGATGGGAGCTCCCCCCCAAAAAATGGGAATTTGGGATTTTCCAAGGATGAGAGAGTCGGGATAACCTCAGGATGAGTCCTTTAAAATCCACAAAAACCTCGGGAATTCTCCCGTTTCACAACGGACACAACGGCACCGAACGCTCCGAGAGGGGAGGGAAAAACAGCGGGAAAGTCGGGAAAAACGACGGGAAAACAGCAGGAAAACATTGGGAAAAGGGGGATCCACAGCCACAGGAAATCCTGGGAAAACCTCGGCGAGGTGAGGGGGACAAATCCCAGCCTTGTCCCACCTGGAAAAATCCCCGTTCCCGAGGGAAGAGGGGAAAAATTCCCACAAATCCACCTGGAAAAAAACCCAAATAAACGGGATCACGGCAAAACTTCGGGAGATCCGGTAGAAAAAAAATTCCCCCCAAAAAATAAAATTCATTCTACACAATTCCCTCTTTTTTTTTTCCGGGAATTCCCAAAAACAAACAAAGAAACAAACAACAAAAAAAAAAAAAACCTCGACAAAATTCCCTCTTTTTCCCAGGAGTTCCCAAGAAAAAATTCCAAAAGAATTCCCTCTTTTCCCTGGGAATTCCTGGGATTTGGGGCTGGGAACGGGGAACATCCACGGACACGGATCCGACACATCCAGGGAATATTTTGGGTCCTTTTCCCGTTGGGAATTCACTCCTGGAGCATTCCGGAGCTTTCCTCTTCATCCTGCTGCTCTTCCCTTGGGAATTCCTCCGGGAATTCCTCGGCATTTTGGGAATTTTCTGCCTTTTCTGCCTCTGGATTTGTCCCTGTTCCCCTTTCCTGGGCTGTAGCTGCTGGAATTTCCTCGGGGTTTTTGTTTTCCTCGGGATTTTCCTCGGGATTTTCGAGGTTTTCCTCAGGATCCTCGGGGTTCTCCTCGAGATTTTTGGGATTTTCCTCGGGGCTTTCCTGGCGATTTTGGGGATTTTCCTCGGGATTCTGGGGGTTTTCCTCGGGATTTTGGGGGTTTTCCTCGGGATTCTGGGGGTTTTCCTCGGGATTTTCCTCGGGATTTTCCTCCGTGGCTCCTTCCCCTTCCTCGTGCTCCTCCTTTTCCTCGGGATCATCTGTGAAGGGATTTTCCCCCTGGAAAAAAGGGGGAAAAAAAGGGAAAAAAAAAATCCCCAAAAACCATTTGGAGCTTCCCTCGGGATTCCCCAAGGAATTCTGGGGTTTTTGGGATGGGATTGATGGGATTTTGGGCATTTAAAGGATATTTGGGATGGGCTCTGTGAGATTTCTGGGATCTAAACCCCAAACCGCTGCAGAATTCCCAAAAATCCCCCAAATCCCAACTCCAGCCTCAACCCCACAGCGCCCGGAAAAATCCAGGAATTCCCACCCCCAAAACATTCCCAAAAAAACCCCCCAAACTCCCAAATATTCCCACAAAACCCCCAAATATTCCCAGAGAAGCCCTCCCGGGGTGTTCCTGCCCCCGGAATTCCGGGAATTCCCACCTTGAGGTACTTTTCCAGCTTTTTGCTGATGAGTTTGTTGTTGAGGATGCTCCGGGCCACCACCAGCGAGGATTTCTTGGATTGCTCCATCATGGCCTGGGAGGGGACAGGGAATTCCCGGGGTTCGGACACGGATCCGCCAGAATTCCCAAGGAATTCCCTGGGAGAAGGGGCTGGGAGCAGAAACCCAGCAAAATTCCCAGGAAATTCCTTGGGAAAAGGGGCTGGGGGAACAAATCCAGGGAAATTTGTGGGAAATCCCGAGATTTGGGGCTCCCCTTTGTGAATTCCCAGGATTTTGGTGGATCCCTGTGGGAAATCCCGGGATTTTTCAGGATCCTCATGAGATCCTGGGGCTGTCCCGGTGTGAATTCCCGGCATTCCCGCCTGTCCCGGTGTGAATTCCCGGGATTTGTGTCTGTCCCGGTGTG
>NW_015379503.1:13093-13887 GCF_001522545.3 Parus major
AATTCCCGGCTACCCTGTGTCAGGTCCTGCTCCCGCTGGATCTGCTGGATGACGGCGTTGATGTCGCGGATCCCGCGGCGCCGCTCCTCCGTCTTCCGCGTCTTGTTGGCCACGTATTCCTGCAGGGAATTCCCAGAAATCCCCAGGAACGGCCCCGGGGATTCCTGCAGGGGAAATTCCCCAGGATCGCCCTCCCAGAAATCCCAAAAATCCCGGATTCCCCATCCCAAAAACCCCGGCAGGGAAGGAGCCCGGGGCCGCGGATTGGAGGGGATGGGAAAAGGGAAAAGGAGGGAAAAGGAGGGAAAAGGGAAGAGGAAAAGGAGGGAAAAGGGAAGGAAGGAAGGAAGGGAATGTGAGGAAAACAAAAGCAGGAAGAGCAGGAAAAACAAGAGAAGGAAGAGAAGAGAAGGAAAAACAGGAAAGGGAAAGAAGAAAAAGCAGGAAAGGAAGGAAAAGGCGGAAAAGAGGAGCAAGAAAAGCTGGAAAAGATGAGCAGGAAGAGCAGGAAAAGAGGGAAGGAAGAGCAGGGAAGGAAGAGCAGGAAAAGCAGGAAAAGAGGGAAGGAACAGCAGGAAAAGAGGAGCAGGAAGAGCAGGAAAAGAGGGAAAAGAAGAGCAGGAAAAGCTGGAAAAGAGGAGCAGGAAAAGCAGGAAAAGAGGAGCAGGAAAAGCAGGAAAAGAGGAGCAGGAAAAGAGGAGCAGGAAAAGAGGGAAGGAAGAGCAGCCCCCGATCCCGGGAATGGCGCGGGACCTGCAGGAATTCCGCCGTCTGCGGTGGCAGCTTGGAGCCCA
>NW_015379504.1:0-2040 GCF_001522545.3 Parus major
TAAAATTAATTAATTAAAAATGCACTGTGGCATTTTTTACCCAATCACTTACTACTACCCAAAAACCTCCAGGAGAAGAACATGAAGAAGAAAGAAGGACAAGAGACAACACCCTAAATCCTCCAACTTGTCTCCTGTTCTCTAAACTACTTTTTCACCCAGTGATTTAAGAAACTTTCTAATCTACACATTTACACTTTTCCTATCCAACTTTAACATTTGTTCTCATGTATCACCATGAAAACATGCTCACAAATTTCATATTATATGAAATTCAGTGTTTCTTTTGATCCTAGAACTAAGTGTTAGAAACAAGGGCACACACTCTGTATCTCAGACTCCAACAAGTGAACTCCAGTGAAATCCATGCTGCTCATCAGAAAACCCACCTGAACCTTCCTCTTAAACGTGATGGAGAAATGTCTCTGCATCCTGGGGCTGTTGTTTGATGATAAATCACCTGAGGAATATTGAGGTATGCAGGAACCACTGCAAGTAAGAGATAAATAATCCATGGGCAGAAGCTGGAACTCCCAGTGACAATCAGGAATGTGACTTGTGCAGCAGAACCTGCACAGGGGATGTTTAACAGCCCCAAACTCACACACCCTGTGGGATTGAGGCTGTTTTTAAAACAGGAAGAACACCTGAAAAACCTTCATTAAACATTGGAATAACATAAAGTTACAAATTAACTTTTTCTTAACTACAGGGAGAAAAAGTCCTAGAATCTTCAAATCCCGAAGGTTGGAAAAGACCTCCAAGATCAGTGAGTTCAACCTTTGACCAAACACCACCTCCTCACTCAGGTGCCACGTCCAGTCATTCCCTGAACACCTCCAGGGATGGGGACTCCTCCACCTCCCTGGGCAGCCTCTTCCAAGGCCTGACCACCCTTTCCATGGAGGAATTCTTCCTGATGTCCAACCCAAAACTCCCCTGACACAGCTTGAGGACGTTTCCCCTTGTTCTGTCCTTGTTGTCTCGGAGCAGAGCCCGATCATTTCCTGGCTCAGGGAGTTGTAGAGAGCCAGAAGCTTCTCCCCCGGCTCTCCTTCTCTCCAGGCTGAGGCTCCCCCCGCTCCTGGTGCCCCAGCTCCGTTCCCATCTCCACCGATACCGGAGCAAAGCCTGTGTGAGACCACGATCAGCTCTTTTAACCTGTTGGTTTAACCCGTGAAGTGCCTGCCCAGGGCAGGGACCTGGGCCCGTTTCTGCCGCATTAACCCAAACTCTCCGCCAGCGACGCCCGAACCCACGGCGAGGTCATTTCACCCGGCAAAAGTGAATTCACAGGGAAATCAAAGCAGCCGATTCTGTCATCCCGACAGAACGGGGCGGAGGAGGAGGAGACCTCGGGGTGCCGTGACCGCCCCGCTCCGCTCCGCTCCGCCCGGCAGCGCTGGAGCCGCTGCAGCGATGTCCGCGCTCAGCCGGGTGAGCGGGGCAGGGGGGCACGGGGGGAATCGGGGGGGATTTAGGACGGGGCCGGGGTCGTGCCGGGGCTGGGGCGGTGCTGGCAACGTCAATGCCGGGGGTCCCGAGTCGGGGTCGGTGCTCGCTGCCCCTCCCGCGCTGCTCCGTTCCTCCCCCGGGGCTCGGTGCCCGCGGCTCCCTCGGGGGTCCGTGCGCGACCCCTTGGAAATTGGGAAGGTTCCTTTTGTCGGGGTCTATCGGTCTCCCCTCCCCGGGAACTGCGGCGGCGCTTCCAGCTCTCCCCGTCATTCCTGAATTAGGGGAAAGGTGAAGGGCAGCGGCTCTGCCGTGTCCATCCTGTGTGCCTCCAGTGTCCCTCCAGTGTCCCCTCCAGTGTCCATCCAGTGTCCCCTCCAGTGTCCCCTCAGTGTCCCCTCCAGTGTCCCTCCAGTGTCCCTCCAGTGTCCCCTCAGTGTCCCCTCAGTGTCCCTCCAGTGTCCCCTCCAGTGTCCCCTCAGTGTCCCCTCAGTGTCCCTCCAGTGTCCCCTCAGTGTCCCCTCAGTGTCCCTCCAGTGTCCCCTCAGTGTCCCCTCAGTGTCCCTCCAGTGTCCCCTCCAGTGTCCC
>NW_015379504.1:4303-5929 GCF_001522545.3 Parus major
TGGATTTAATGGATGGATTTAATGGATGGATTTAATGGATGGGTTTAATGGATGGATTTAATGGATGGGTTTAATGGATGGATTTAATGTATGTATTTAATGGATGGGTTTAATGTGTGGATTTAATGGATGGATTTAATGTATGGATTTAATGGATGGGTTTAATGGATGGATTGAATGGATGGATTTAATGGATGTGTTTAATGGATGGATTTAATGTGTGGATTTAATGGATGGGTTTAATTGATGGATTTAATGGATGGATTGAATGGATGGATTGAATGGATGGATTGAATGGATGGATTAAATTTATGGATTTAATGTGTGGATTTAATGGATGGATTTAATGTATGGATTTAATGGATGGGTTTAATGTGTGGATTTAATGGATGGGTTTAATGGATGGATTTAATGGATGGATTTAATGGATGGATTTAATGGATGGATTTAATGGATGGATTTAATGGATGGGTTTAATGTGTGGATTTAATGGATGGGTTTAATGGATGGATTTAATGGATGATATTCCTGGCTCTGGGATTTGAGGTTCAGTGGGGACAGAGCCGGGGAAGGCACGAGGAGCTGGATCTGAGTGTGGAGTGGACAGTGGGGCTGATGGAGCGAGCAGGTGCTTGCCCAAACCCTCACACACAATCCCAGACTGGTTTGGGTGGGGAGAGACCTCAGAGACCGCCAGTCCCACCCCACTGCAAACTTGGAGCAACCAGACCAGGCTGCTCCAGTGCCTCATCCCTGTGTGAGAGCTTGGGACTCTTGTCACTCCGTGTTTTCCCTGGGGAGATCCCCCTGGCCAGCTGTCACCTTCAGCTGTGCCCAGAGTCACCTCAGTCACGCCCTTGACCTCCGAGACTGAACGTCTCCATCACAAACCTGGCAACTCCTTTGTGTGGGGACGGTGTCACCTTCAGCCTCGTTGGGAATTCTGGGCTTTTCCAATTTTTGTCTGAACCTTTTGGTGGAGATGCTGCACAGAACTGGATCATCCTTAAAAAAAAAACCAATCAGCAAAACCAAACCCAAACCAAAGCCCAAACAAATAAGCCCCCCATGATTACAATACTCTGCCTTTTTTTCTACCTCATCTTTTTGTCAGTTATACTTCAAAAATTCATAACTTTGGAGTGTTGTTTCCTGGTCTGGTGGTGGTTTGTTTTCCTTACACACCTGTGGCAGCCCTTTGGTAAGGAAACTCAGGCAAAAAGAGAAACCATGGGTGAGAAAGGACAGCATTGCGACACTTGTGAAATAAAACTTTACCTCGTGGACACCCCCAAGCTGTGCACACCCTCTGAGTCAGGAGCTCAGCATTCCCTGCTCGATCCCAGCTCTCCCCACAGTTCAATTTTTGCCTTTACAGATATTTTGGGTGTTCTCTGACAGAACCTTTATCCCCTGAGTGCCGCCTGTCACAGCTTGTGTCCCTTGCTGTGCTTTGGGGCCGCTTTAGGACAGGTCCCTCATTCTGGGCTGGGATATTCCCTCATTCCCATGGTGACATGAGGAATAAAAGGAACCCTGTAACTCACAGAGTACTTATAAGAGCAGGTATGAATTTATTCAGTGCATGGGGATATTATTAAAAATGAGATTCACTTAATAAATAAT
>NW_015379504.1:8594-10932 GCF_001522545.3 Parus major
CCTCGTTTTTCACAAACCCCAAAACACCACAAACACCATCGAAACAACTGACCAAAAAACCCAAGCAACAGCACTGCAGCTCAGCAGGAATTTCAGGAGGAATTCCCAAGACAGATGTTTATTTGGGATAGATTTCTATTATTTTTATAAAAACTATTTAAAAACAAAAATCCCTTTTTCTCTCCAGCACAGGACAGCCGTGGCAGGGGATGATATTTTAGAGACTTTCTTCTTTATTTGTAATTCTCTTGAGGTTTTTTACTGCACAAAGAGCAGCACTGAGCCGTGATCCCCTGTTGGCTTTTAAACCCTTCCAATAAACACGAGCAGCACCAGGGGAACGTGGTGGGTTTAGGATGTGACACCTGGAGAAAATTTCTCCACACCTGAGCAAATTCTCTGGGGCAGCAGCAGATACTTGGTGGTTTTGGTAAAAGACTTTTATTACCTGGCACTTTTTCTCCATATCCAGTAGTTTTTCAATAATTATAAATATAATAATTTATATTAATAATTTATATTAATAATTTATATTAATAATTTATATTAATAATTTATATTTATATATAATAATTTATATTTATAATAATTTTATATCATTTTAATGCTGTTGTGGGCATCGCTCAGAGCTCAGGGAGGTTCAGAGGGAAGGAAGAAGTTGAGTTTCTTTGGGGCTATTTTGCCTTATTTTTTTGACAGAACTGACAGATGAACAGAAGGAATTCCAAGCTACTGCCCGGAAATTTGCTCTGGAGGAGATAATTCCTGTGGCTGCACAGTATGACAGAACTGGGGAGGTAAATCCACTCCACAGGAGGAAAAAACTGATTTTTTTCTGAACTCAAAATTCGAAATTTTACCTGTGATAATTAATGTGATTTTCCCTGTTTCAGTATCCTGTTCCACTCATCAAAAGGGCCTGGGAGCTTGGGCTGATGAATTCACACATCCCAGAGAGCTGTGGTGAGTGTGATCCCTTTTAATCCCTAAAATAAACCAAAGAAAAGGCCTTGGGGGAGATGGCAGTGCGAAATTATGGATTACATATAAAATTAATTTAAATAAAATTAATCAAATAAATTACTCCTGTTGCACGCTGGAGTAATCCCAAAGCAATCCGTGGGCAGGAGGGTGTGACGAGGCTGGATGGGATCAGGGGAGGAAATAACTCCTGTTTTAATAACTTAGGGCCAGCTTTTCTCCCTTGATCCCAATTCTTATGATCCCAAATTCAGGAGTTTAAGGCTTTACTTTGATCCTGCCTAAGGCTGGAGCTGATTTAAGGGCTCATTCCTGAGGATCTGTGAGAAGTTTAGCTCAGATGCAGCCAGTGCATAACCATGGATAAAAATGTTACATTTCAGACTCCCTGTTTTACCTGAAAAAATAGAGAAGTGTCCAGAGCAGGTTCTGTCGGGTCTTTTTGACTGATTTGGTGCATCTGGTATCAAAAACTGATAGATTTTGATTTTTTGATTCTACAGCAGAGCCTGAGAGTCCTAAACCAAGACCAGCCTTTAAAGGTTCCCCTGTCTGACCCCCAGCAGTGAGAGAGAGGGGCTGGGTGGGTGCAAAACACTTGAAATTCAGCAGTGAATTTGAAAAGCCATCAGGGTTTCATAGTGGGAAATCATCAGCACAGTTTGGCTGGGTATCCATGTGTAGCCTGGAAAAGGAGATATTGAGGAGACTGATGGAGGCTGGGGAAAAGTTGAGGCTGGTGTGAAGAGCTGTGGGGGAAAGTCAAGGAACCAAATGGAATTCAAAATGGGAAAAGAGATGGGCACAGGAAAGGGAAGAAGTGATTCAAACTTCCCAGGTGAAATGTACTAATCCCTGCTTCTAGAAAAAGGGATTTGAGGGATGAAATTTATTGTTTTGAGAAAGAGGGGCCTTTTTCTGCCTCCCAAGAGCTCCCCAGGGAATGCTCAGATGGAAAGCTGTGACAGATCCTGGTGGCATTTTCTGGCCATTTTGTACCACCTTGAGCACAAAATTACCCCCCATGAGAAAGGTGAAATGTGATTTTTAAATCATCTGACTTGAATGAAAACAAATAAAATAACAGAAATAGCGATCTGGCATCACGCTGTTTCCCGAGGCGTTCCTTAGGGAGAACATCTGCTGGATCTCGGTGCCCCTGGGCGACATTTGGGATAATAAATGCTTGTAAATCATTAATATTCTGCACTTGAGACCCCCCTGAACCCCTCCTGTGCCCCCACAGGTGGGCTGGGGCTGGGCACCTTCGAGGCGTGTCTGATCACAGAGGAGCTGGCGTACGGATGTACCGGGGTGCAAACGGCCATCGAGGCAAATTCCCTGGGGGTGAGTCCTG
>NW_015379505.1:0-11033 GCF_001522545.3 Parus major
TCAGCTCTTCCTGAGCTAGTCAGAAACACTGTCTGCTCCCAGGGGCTGCTAACAAGCTCCTGCTTTTCTTATGACCAGCCTTGGGAAATATTCCTCTGGCCTGAATGGCAAACCATCCCTGTTCTCACACTTTCAGAGAAAATGCCGACCCAGACTCTGGCCAGGCTGAAACACTGAAGCCCGCTCTCTTGCAGTCCAAAATGAGACCCTTCTGAGCTGTCCCAAAACCACAGTGGGCTGTGACCAGCCCGCTCCCAGCCCCACAGCTCATCCCCATGGCCCCATCTTCTCCCTCCATGCCCTGCAGCTCCCGGGCTGGGAGAAGTCCAGCACAGCCCCCCCAGCCCCGGCTCTTTTGGAGGCAGCTGCTTCCTCTTTTAGGGGGGAGCAGTGGGGCAGCAACTGGTGTTTTCCTGTAAGTCATATGTTTTCCTGCAGCAGTGTGAAAGTGAAGCTGCTGCTGCCTGGTTTGGGCTGTGTCCTGGTTTAAGGCTAATTTGGGAGAGAACCTCCAAATGGAGTTCTCCCAGGAAATCACATTCAAGCAGCCTCTCCCCACAACTGGTTCAGGAAAGGAGATTCCTTTGGAGAGAAGTGGGAAAAAAATGTTTATTTAACAGAAATTCAATTATCTTAAACAGTAAAACTTCTCACTGTTTGATGAGATGGCAAATCTAGGGAAAAAAAAACCAAATAGCAAAAGTCTTTTTCTTGTGGTGTAGCTCAGCCCCCTCAGATTCTTATCAGTCCCTCCAACGCCGGAAAGTGCCCAGGCCCAGGCCTCTGTGGGCCACAGGCATGAGATCCCAGGGTTTGGCTGGGTTTTTAGTCCAAAGCAGGTTTGAACAGATCCAAGAAAAAAGGAAAAAAAGTCCAGGGAACTCTTCTACCTCAGCTAGCTAAAAGCTAACAAAAAGTGAAAGAGAATCTCTGTCCCACTGTCTGTCCATGCTGCAGACAGCACAGTCCAGCAGCAGGATGCGGGGGAGTAATGTTTTCCTTCAGCATGAACTACACACTGCTTCTTCCCCCCTTCACTTTGAGAGCCAGTCTTAAAGGTGCAGAACTTAATATATAACATAAACAAGGCGAGTAGGAATACAAACATCATAAAGTCACCCCAGGACATTCTACCCCTTATCCCCATATCATCAACTTATTACCGAAACTAATATATATTCTAACTCCACAACGCATACATTATATACAGATAAGGGCAGTGATATTCATTCATGGCTTTCACTTAACAATCGGATTTCTTTGAGGTACACATTGTGTTGTTCTATTTTTCTGCATTATCTGCTATGTGCAACTTGGTTCTTGAGCAAAGACAACTCCACAAATGGGTTTGTCTGTACTCAATGCAGAATTGATCCAAACTGTCTTTCTTAACAAACTTCTGACATGTACCACTGGGACTTTGTCTCTATTTACTGTATGCAGGGGTTCAAACTGGGCAGGGTCTGCTCAGTTTGTGGAACTTCAGGTGTTAACTATCTAGGTGTTTTTTGTTAGATGCTGCTCTTAATTTTTGAAAGATCCCCCACCCAATGCTTTCAAGGTGGTTTTTAACAGTTCGTTGTACCTCTCTCCTTTCCCAGCTGCTGGTGCATGGTAGGGGATATGGTACACCCACTCAATGCCATGTTCCCTAGCCCAGCTGTTTATAAGGTTATTATTGAAATGAGTCCCATTGTCTGACTCAATCCTCTCAGGGGTGCCATGCCTCCAAAGAACCTGCTTTTCAAGTCCTAGGATGGTGTTACGGGCTGTGGCATGAGGCACAGGGTAGGTTTCCAACCATCCGGTGGTGGCTTCTACCATCATGAGCACGTAGTGCTTGCCTTGGCGGGTTTGGGGCAGTGTGATGTAGTTAATCTGCCAGGCTTCCCCATACCTATATTTGGACCAACGCCCACCGTACCATAGCGGCTTCAACCGCTTGGCCTGCTTGATCGTGGCACACGTCTCACAGTCATGGATAACCTGGGAAATACTGTCCATGGTTAAATCCACCCCTCGGTCTCGTGCCCACTTATAGGTGGCATCTCTCCCCTGATGACCTGAGGCATCATGGGCCCATCGAGCTAGGAACAACTCTCCCTTGTGTTGCCAATCTAAGTCTATCTTTGACACCTCTATCTTTGCAGCCTGATCCACCTGCTCATTATTTCGGTGCTCTTCATTAGCCCTACTCTTGGGGACATGGTCATCTACATGACGGACCCTCACAGACAGTTTCTCTACCCTGGTGGCGATGTCTTTCCACTCATCAGCAGCCCAGACTGGCTTTCCTCTGCGCTGCCAATTGGCCTTTTCCACTTCTCCCCACAGACCATTGGCTACCATCCATGAATCAGTGTAGAGGTAGATCTTTGGCCACTTCTCTCTTTCAGCAATGTCCAGGGCCAGTTGAACAGCTTTGAGTTCAGCAAGTTGGCTTGATCCACCTTCTCCTACAGCAGCTTCTGCGAACTGTCGTGTGGGGCTCCATACAGCTGCTTTCCACTTCCGGTTCATCCCTACGATGAACTATCAGTTCACTATCAGTTTTATTATCAGTGAAAAGAGCATAACGTGTTTCTTCTGCTGGCAGTTGGTTGTACGGTGGAGCTTCTTCAGCCAGTGTCACTTGTTCCTGCTCCTCTTCATCAGTGAGACCAAAGTTTTGACCTTCCAGCCAGTTTGTAATTCTCTCCAAAATTTCAGGGTGATGCAGGTTTCTAATAGGGGCACGCTGTGTGATGAGGGCGATCCATTTGCTCCATGTGGCATTGGCGACATGGTGGATAGAGGGAACCTTTGCTTTGAACATCCACCCCAGGACTGGCAGCTGGGGTGCCAGGAGGAGTTGTGCTTCTGTGCCAATCACCTCAGAGTGCACAGAGAAGCACTCTGAGGCAGCTTGGACTCCTTCATAGGCAGCTAAAATTTCCTTTTCTGTGGGAGTGTAGTTGGCTTCAGACCCTCTGTAGCTCCGACTCCAAAATCCCAGTGTTGGGCCTCGAGTCTCCCCAGGCACCTTCTGCCAAAGGCTCCAGGACAAACCATGGCTCCCGGCTGCAGAGTAGAGCACGTTCTTCACATCTGGTCCTGTCCTGACTGGGCCAAGGGCTACTGCATGAGCCATCTCCTGTTTGATCTGGGCAAAGGCTTGTTGTTGTTCAGGGCCCCACTGGAAAGTGTTTTTTTTGCGAGTGACCAGGTGTAGAGAGGGCTCACAAACTGACTGTATTCAGGAATGTGTATCCTCCAAAAACCTATGGCAGCTAGGAAAGCTTGTGTTTCCTTCATGCTGGCTGGTGGAGACATTGCTGTGATCTCGTTGATGACATCAGTAGGAACCTGATGCCATCCATCTTGCCACATTACTCCCAGGAACTGGATCTCTCCAGCAGAGATCTTATCTTAACTTTGTTCTTCTTGATGGCGAAACCAGCTTTCGGGAGAATCTGGATGATTTTCTCTCCTTTCTCAAAGACCTCTGCAGCCGTGTTTCCCCACACAATGATGTCATCAATGTACTGCAGATGTTCTGGAGCCTCACCCTTTTCCAGGGCAGCCTGGATCAGTCCATGGCAGATGGTGGGGCTGTGCTTCCACCCCTGGGGCAGTCGGTTCCAGGTGTACTGCACTCCCCTCCACGTGAAGGCAAACTGAGGCCTGAGGAATGGAGAAAAATGCATTGGCAATGTCAATAGTGGCATACCACTTTGCTGCCTTGGATTCCAGCTCGTACTGGAGCTTTAATGTGTCCAGCACAGCAGTGCTCAGCAGTGCAGTCACTTCATTCAATGCACAATAGTCCACAGTCAATCTCCATTCTCCTTCAGATTTGCGCACAAGCCAAATGGGACTGTGGGTTTTGCTGACCACCCCTTGGCTCTCCAGCTCAAGGATCATCTTCTGGATGGGGATCACAGCATTTCAATTCATCTGATACTGTTGGTGGTGCACCATCAAGGCGGCAATTGGTACTCGATATTCATCTACTTCCAGGAGTCCTACTGCAGATGGGTTTTTTGATAGTCTAGGCAAGGTGTTCAATTGCTTGATGCCTTCTGTCTTTACAGCTGCTATCTTAAATGCTCACTTGAGTCTTTTTGGGTATTCAAAATATCTACTTCAGAGGAAGTTTATGCTCAAAATGCATGGGGCCTCTGGGCCAGTCACATTTGGTGGGTTTTTTTACTTATTTTTAGTCAGGCTTACATCAGCTTTTACTGAAGTAAAGTCTTGTGATCCCCCGTCACACCAACAATAGAAACAGATTTTGCCCTCACATGTCTTGATGGGATTAATGTGCACTGTGCACCAGTGTCAACTAAGGCCTCATATCTTCATGGTTCTTGCTGCAGCGGGGTGGATGTCAGGGGTGCCATGACCTTCCTGAAAAAGCGTCCTGAGAAGGACGGCTCTCAGTGGCACAGACACGTCCCTCTCCTGGCCTGGCGAGCAATGACCGGCTCAGCAGCAGCTCCTTCCCAGGCAATGCAGGGAGAAAAAGGACTAGAGCTCTGGCTAGCAATTCCACTGAGAAATCAGCCTTTATTAGTGCAGGGCCCTCTGCAAAGGGGGCTAGCACAGAAGCGCCGCTCAACTGGGGAAAAAAAACAGGGTATATATAGGGAAGGAGAGGGGCGGGGGAAACTTGGATACAAGTAGCAGGGTGGAATGGCAGGGAAGAACACCAATGGGGTACAACAGTTTAACATGTAACACAAAAGGGTATCTGGGAGAGACACTTTGCTCACTGTGAGGGAAGTGCCTGGCCTATGATGAAGCTTTCCAGGGGAGTACCAGCACTCCTCTGTTTGCCAGTTCCTCGGCCTCCACAGTTCTGATGTGCTAGGCTAACAAATCCACACAGTTCAAAAGACGAGGTTTTCCCTAGCTTCTACCTGGCTAGATGCAGGGCCCCTCTAAGCTTGGTTATCCTTCTTCACATATTTGTCTTGGAGATTCTTTTAAGGGCATCAGACATGTTGTCATCATCATTATACTTTGGTAGTTTGGTTGCAGGATACTGGAGCTGCTTTTTTTTTGGTGGAACTTTTTCTGAGCTTTGCTGTCTTCTAATTTATGCACCTGTTTTGCCAGAGCAGCAGTAGATTTTCTATTTTATTCCTTCATGTTTTCTCCATAGTCGTGCAGGAAGATGTACAGCTCAGCTCGTAGTTTTTTCTCTTTATCTGGAGAACTTTTGCGTTGAGTATGAGGACTCTTGATTTTTATTGCCGAAATTTGGAGAAGGTCTTCTTTAATTTCTTCCTTGAGTTTCTTGTGGTTTTCTTCTATCTTGTCTTTTAATGTCTGTAGGTGTGTTTCAACAGCTGAGAGTCTTGCATGTATGGGGCCATGCACAGTATTTGCATATGCTCGGAGCTTCTTTGCTATATCAAGCACAGTCTTTTCTTTGTCATCCTGCTTCATCGTTGTTACAGCAGAAGCGTATTCTTGTGGCCTGAGTTGAGTAAGTTTTTGCTACATTACGGATGTACACAGTACTAATTCTGGATTTCTAGAGTTTAGGTCATCTACGAAGACAATTTTTACTACTGCTATTTTTCTCAAGTGTTGAATCCCTTGTTCTATGGTCTTCCAATGAGCTTGCTGTATATAGAGATCATCTTCACACAGATATCTTTGTGCCACACCTCCTAGGACCTGTTCCTAGAGATTATAAGGGTCAGCCACCTTTATTATTCTTTGCTCGATAACCGGATTGTATGACAGGGATCTCAAATGCTTTGCTTCAGTACTGTCTAGAACTGTAGTTTCACCTGCAGTGTCTCACAGATGGACTAACAAACTAATTATAGATTCATCAGTTCATTGAGTGTAATCTCTCAGGCTACGAAGGTCTTTCAGGGAGAAGGGCTCACTAGTGTTTTTTGAGTTTGGATCAGTGTAAGAGACGGTTCAAAGATTCTCTCATCTGTCTCACAACCGTCTCAAGGACAGAGACTGAGACCCTGTTTATCACAAAGGACTTGATTTAGGGGTTTGGGCCTAGCTGAGGGAGATGTTTGCTAAGTGATTGTTTGCAGGTGGTTGCACGGTACACCGCTCTCATTCCTGCTGGTGAGCAGAGGCTTGTGTGTTGTACCCTGCACAATGGGTTTCCACGACACATTGCCCTCATTCCTGCTGGTGAGCAAAGACTTGCAAGACGTGGTTTGCTCTCTACCCTTCACCTGCCCCCTGCACAATGGAATTCATCACAATGATCATCAATCTCCTCAGGTTTTGGCCCTGCGCCCCTCGCTTTGTAAAAGACTATAAAATTACACCCCAAACTTACCTTCCTTTGAGATCGCCCCAATAAACAGAAGACTCTGCGTCAATGGACAGCTGAGTGGACTTCGACGTTGGTAGCTATAATCCCCTTACTCTCTTTTCTTATGCTTTGCTTTCTCCTCTTTTCCCTCTATCTCATACTAGTGCTGATGAGCACTCAATAAAATGTGTTTTGCTGTTTGAGTCTCTGGTTTGCTGATAACCTTTTGTACTCTACGATCAAATAAAAGAACCACATCACCAATCCCACCTTGCAGATCATGACAGTCAGTTGCTGGTCTTGAGGGTTTTTCTCTCGCATCACCATTATCATTTACTGGTCGATTGGTTTTGGTTTAGAATTTCATGCTTCTCATGGTAGGAGCAACAGACATTGGCTTAGGCTCACTGTCTGGTTTAGCTGCTGGCTTGGCTGAGTGATTTATCTCCCTACCCTACAGTATCCAGCAGCGTGCAATAAGCATACACTAGGGCCCAGCTTATTGCAATGACATTTTTTATTTTAGAATCATCATGGCAATTTTCTTCCAGACGTTTCTTCACTTTGTTTGAGTGAATTTCTTCAAATGAAAATTCCCAGGCTGGGGGATCAGAAAATTTCTTCAGGGTCTGGCCCATTCTCTCTTATTCTCTCTCATTCTCTACACTACTTAGGATTTTCTACACCTGGGTTTACTTTTGGGGTAGGGTTCTCATTGGCTCTTCTGGATATCTCAGCCCTCATTCTAGAGAAATTGAGGATGTTCGAGGTCTTTTCCAACCTTAATGATTCTATGCTTGCATGAAAGGCAGCAGGAGCTGGGCAGAGCCTGGAGCTCCTGTCTGGAAACCACTCACCCTGCTCCCCTTAGCCTGGATCATGGAATCCCAGAAATGGACATCCTGTGCCAAGGCCTGCCCACCCTCCTAGGGAACAATTCCTTCCCAATATCCCCTCCAGCCCTGCCTCTGAGAGGCGGAGTCAGAGCTGCACAAGTGGCACGTAAGAGAGGCTTGGAGTGACCAACTAACACAACAGAACAAAAACAGGTGACCCAACTCAGTGAGAAGAAAAGTTATGAAAATGAGTACAAAACTGCACAAAGGGAAGCATTGAAAAGAGCAAGACAAGAGGGAGAGAAGCAGCAAGCAGGGACGTTGCTTCAGCAGGTAGAAGAACTGAAATTGCAGAAGACAAGAGCAACAAAAACTGAAAAAGGAACAAGAAAATTTACAAAACCAGCAGTGGGAGCTGGAGACAGAGTCGCTCTATTATTCAGTTCAATCTATTTACTTGCTGGTGAAACATATATATTGTGTTTATGAATTGCAGCTACTAATTTTTGTTAATATCCCATAAGTGTAAAGGTTAATATTCCATAGGTATAAAGGTTAATATTCCATAGGCATATATGGCACATAAAGGTGTTACACGCAGTTGTGGGTTGGTGACAGAAATCACGACACAAGTCCTCTCTTGATCATCAGGCAAACAGCGTGTTTTATTGTTCAGAACCTCCTTTTATAGTCCGTTCTTAACTCCCAGGTCTACACAATTGACTGGCCAAGGTTTTAGCACTGCCCAGCTCGCTGACCAGTGCTGTGTCTGCTTCCTGGGTTGAACATCACTGGCTGAGGTCTGTGCTTGGGTCTGAATCCAACCCATCCCTGCCCCATTCCAGGGATTTGTTTTATTTCTAAGCTGGTTGAATATGGGGGTCTGATATGGCCAAATTTATTTGGCAGTTTTGAGCTAGCTGCCTCGGGGACAGCAGCCCAAGCCTGAGGCCATCCCCTCTTGCTGCACTGGGTCCTCTCCACTGCACCCAGCTGTGGCACTGGGTCCCCCCCACTCACTTCAGGAACTGCACTGGGACATTCCCTACTCAGCCCAGGCGGTGACACCATGGCCAGGGTCACCTCCACTCCCAGTCTGGCTCCAGGAGCCACCCAAATCCCCTCCCAGCCCAGGTGTCCCCAGTCCCTGGCACTCAGCCCTTGCAGCACACGCTCACACAGCCCAGCTCTGGCTCCTGTCACTGGCTCTGGGTCAGCTTGGCCAGGGCAGGGCATGGCAGAGTTTGGGCCCCTTCCCCTTTTGTCCTGTTTGTTTCCAGCTGAGCAGCTCCAGAGCACAGACCCTCACTGGGATCAACCTTCTCAGCCCTCCCTGTGTGTGACAGGCCAGCCCTGCTTCCCAGCGCTGCCTCCCTTGGCACCTGCCACTGACATTGGTTTCCCTGGGTGTTGTGGTTTGGGGCTTCCTGCCCTCTCTGCTGTCCCTCCAGACAGTGAAGCTGCTCCTGGAGCAGAGCCCCTGAATGGAGCAGAGACCCTGAATGGAGCAGAGCCTTTGCTGCCACACCCCGGCTCCCAGACCCTCACCCAGAGTTTTGCCAGGCAGCAGGGTCAGCACAAAAGAAACAGGCACCAACTTAAGGAAGAGATGTCATTTACTATAATGCAAAACTGCCAAGAATCACAAAAGGATGAGCTCAGCAAGGCACATCATCATTACTACAAAAGATTGCATACAGTGAGATGACACACATTACATCTCCAGTTACCCCAAGACTTTACCATCCTCCAGCTCCACACATCAGCCGGGGAGCTCCTGTCACAGTGAAGGAACGGAGAGCCCCTCTCGGTAACTGGGAATTACTGTGGGGTGTCCACCTGCAGGCAACGAGGCTTCCAACTGCACTGTGAGAGGGCCCTGTTCTTATATTGTTCAATAACCAAGCTGACATCACTTCTAGTGCAGGAACATCTCCTTTCTTTCTCCTCTTGGGTTCCTCCCAAAGCCTGGCCTGGGCTAAAGCAGGAAGCAAAGGAGTTGTCTTTGATCCTACACCCCCAAACAAGGACAGATGTCAGATTTCATGGATCTTGTCCCATTTGTAAATATGGAGAGATAAATGCATGTTTCACTAATGAGCACATTCATAGACCATATTGTTAATGATGCTTCGCTAATGAGCAGATACATTTATCATATGGCTGTGAAAAATGCAATAATGCTTCAGAATTTTTAAAGTGCAATAGGGAACAAAATAAGAGACAAAAGTCCAGTTCTGGTTGCTCCTGGCAAACAGCAAAACAAAACACGAGTAGTCACTGATATTGTTATCTTTATACTAATACCTTACTGAGGAACATGCATATTCATAAAGTCTATACATTATTTACCCTTTCTTGTGAAAAGTTTGATGTTACAGAAATTCTTCTGTTTGGTTTCTTCATACTCTAGTTTACCTGCATGACATTCTGTGTGCCAAGTTAATATATATTATTCATTCTTGTGTCTGCATCCTGGTCTTTAACGTTCTCTATTAAGGGTTTAGTATGTCCACTTCAAATTTAATACAGTATTTTCTAATTGTCCTCTTGTGCTCTGATTTGTGTCACGGTTATCACCTGGAGAATTTAGTCTGCAGAGAAGGGGAAGCAACATGGTTGCCATACACTATTTGTTTTGGTTACACAGAGGTATTCTAACACCCAGTGTTTATTTAAGGCCTATAATATCATGTATTCTCCACACTACTATCTCTATAAGATATGCAATGCATATTTAAACTTGTAGATTACATTATATTAACAGCTAAATAAAGGTATATATGAAACTATTATCTAAATATTGTGTGCAATGCAGAAACTAATATATATATGCAAAAGCCCATATCACATTGCACTCTTTTTTTAACACAGCTAATAATGCTTCCCTAATGAGTGGATACACATCACTTTTTGGGTGGAAAGGTTCACCCACTGGGCAACTTTGGCTCAGGGCCTAGCGTTCAGGCCTAAGGCAGGGCCCGTTGTTCAGGCCTTAGTAATTCACCCAGTGCCACCCCCTGTCCCCTGCCTGTCTCGAGTCACCCTCAGCTGTGGCTGCCCTGAACACAAAGGGGACACAGAGCAGGGAGGTCCAAATCAACTCCTTTATTAGCAGAGCCTGCAGGGCATGAGGCTGAAGCAGCCCTTCAGCCAGCTCTCCAGCAGGGCCTGGCCCTCGCATGGCCAGCGGGGCTGCAGCACCTGCACAGCAAAAGCCCCCACGCCTGCCTGGGCCAGAGCCAGCTGGTGCCACCTTCTCCAGAGCGTGGCTCCAGTGCCACCAGCCTGCCTGGACAGCACCAGCACTGCCCCAAGAGCTGCTGTGGAAGGTGCTGGCAGGCAGGATTCTCCACATGGGGCATTCCCAAGGCTTTTCTTCAGCAGTGAGGCCAAGGGCAGGAGCAGCTCCTTGCAGGCCTGAGGGCTGGAGAGAAGGGCAGCAGCCCCAGGCACCTGAGCAGGAGCAGCTGCCCTGGACAGAGACACAGCACCTCCGAGACTGGGAGTGAAAGCACTGCCTGAGCCCCGGGGCCATCGTGTCCCTGCTTTCCTGAGCCTGGAGGCACAATGGCTCCTGCTGGGGAACGGCCTCAGTTGATCCAGGAGGCTGCAGTGAGGGAGGGAAGGATGATACCCAAAAGCCAAGCAGCCCAGCTCGCAGCCAGCATGGAGCTGGCCTCAGGTCCTGCAGCTCTTTCTCCGAGCAGGACACCTCCTTGCTGCAGGAAAACTGCCTTGGGGGCACTGTCTCTTCCTGTGTCACAGCACCTGATCCAAGGGGTGCTCTAAGTGCTTCCTCTGCCCTTGCCCTGGCCCTCAGGCTCAGGCTTGGCCACGAGGCCAATCGCCACAAGGAGGGGCTTTGGTTTGGCGCTAGGACAAAGCAGAGGGAAATGTTTATGGCAAGAAGGCAA
>NW_015379506.1:0-6021 GCF_001522545.3 Parus major
AGGGACACAGGGACAGAGGGACGCAGGGACAGACAGACACCACGGACATAGGGACACAGGGACACAAGGACAGGGACACTGGGACAGAGGGCCACAGGGCCACAACACCCCCTGCTGGGCAGGCCGGCAAAAAGGAGCCGCAGGTCCCACCGAGATTCGAACTCGGATCGCTGGATTCAGAGTCCAGAGTGCTCACCATTACACCATGGGACCGGCTGGCGCTGCGCCCCGCGCCCTCCGCTGAGCGCCGCGCTCCGCTCCCTCCGCCAGCGAAAATAGACCCGAAAAGAGACAAAAACCGGAGGAACCCGCCCGAACAGGGACTTGAACCCTGGACCCTCAGATTAAAAGTCTGATGCTCTACCGACTGAGCTATCCGGGCTCCTGCGGGGCGCCTCAGCCCGGCGGCACCAACTGGCTGCGCAGGAAATGCCGGTTTTGGGGAGAAACGCGAAGATTTTGGGATCTGAAGTGAAAAATGAGCCGGAGGAGGCGCAGAGAGGGAGGAGCTGCCCCCAATATGGAATTGGCGCTTTTTGGGTTCGCTTTAAGCACAAAAAAGCCTCAGAAAGTTTTCTCCACCGACGCGTTCAGCGTGCAGCGGAAGAGATTTGGATCTTTTGGGTTTGGATTTTGGATTTTTGGAGATTTTGGGTCGGGTTTTTACGTGGCTGGTGACTTCCCCCTGGCTGACCTGAGAGCTGCTCGTTGCCTTCCTGATCCTCGAGTGAGGAATTTCCGGGATTTAAGCCTAAATAAGTTTTTTACTATCACAAAATAATTTTTTTACTATTACTATAATTTTATATTAATTGTTATTATTAATAATATTACTACTATTAGTAATATTTATTATTATTAATGGCTGTTAATAATATTATTATATTATATAATATAAAACAACTTCTTCTTCTTCTTCTTTTTCTTCTTCTTCTTCTTCTTCTTATTATTATTATCATTATCATTATCATTATTATCATTTTTATCATTATTATTATTATCATTATTATTATTATTACCATTATTATTATCACCATTATTATTGTTCATATTCCCGTTAGTAATAATAACGCCTATGTTAATAATAACTACTATTATTAATAACAATATTATTAATAGTATTATACACATTACATACAATATTATTGTAAAATTGTAAATAAATATTAACGATATTAATAATAATAGTAATAAACGGATATCTACAAATAAAATATAACATGTAATAATATAGCAATATAATAATATATAAACATACTAGAATAAATAAAAATAGTGATTGTATTTGTTATAATAATTGCATTATTGCTATTATTATTTTTTTCCCACCATTTTCACCTTCACATTTCCCATTTTTACCTCACATTTCCCACCCTTTTTTCTCTCACATTTCCCATTTTTACCTCANTAAAAACAAGGGCATACACACTGTATCTCAGACTCCAACAAATTCCAACCCCTGTTTTCCCACCTCACATTTCCTATTTTTATCTCATCTTTTCCACCCTTTCCTCCCATCATGTTTCACACCCTTCTCCTCTCACATTTCCCACCATTTTCACCCTCACATTTCCCATTTTTACCTCACATTTTCAGTCCTTTCCTCCTCACGTTTCCTGCTCTTTTCTCCCCTCACGTTTCCCTCCTTTTTGTCCCCTCACATTTTCAGCCCTTTTCCCCTCACATTTCCCAACATTTGCTCCTCTCACCTTTCCCACCCTTTCGTCCCCTCACATTTCCCATTTTTACCTCACGTTTTCCACACTTTTCCCTCCTCATGTCTCACACCCTTTTCCCCCTCACATTTCACACCCTTTCCTCCCCTCATGTTTTCAGCCCTTTCCCCCTCACATTTCCCACCATTTTTTCCGCTCCTGATTCTGCCCTTTTGTCCCTTCAGATTTCCCATTTTTTACCTCATTTTCAGTTCTTTTCCCCTCACAACTCCCACCCCTTTTTTCCGCCCTCACGTTTCCCACCTTTTTCTCCCCTCACATTTCCAATTTTTACCTCAGGTTTTCAGTCCTTTCCCCCTCACGTTTCCCACTCTTTTCTCCCCTCACATTTCCCGCCTTTTTGTCCCCTCACATTTTCCATTTTCACCTCATTTTTCACCTTTTCCCCCTCACATTTCCCATCATTTTTTTCCCCTCATGTTTCCCATTTTCACCTCACATTTCCCACCATATTTTCCCTCACGTTTCCCGCCCTTTTTGTCCCCTCACATTTCCCACCATTTTTTCCCCTCATATTTCCCGCTCTTTCATCTCCTCACATTTCCCATTTTTACCTCACATTTCATGCCCTTTTCCCCTCACCTTTTCTGCCTATTTTCTCCCTCACATTTTCCACCATTTTTTCCGCTCCTGATTCTGCCCTTTTGTCCCTTCAGATTTCCCATTTTTACCCCATTTTCAGCCCTTTTCCCCTCACAACTCCCACCGTTTTTTTCCCCCTCATGTTTCCCACTCTTTTCTCCCCTCACATTTCCCATTTTTATCTCACCTTTTCCACCCTTTCCTCCCATCATGTTTCACACCCTTCTCCCTCACATTTCCCACCATTTTCACCCTCATATTTCCCATTTTTACCTCAGGTTTTCAGTCTTTTCCCCCCTCACATTTCCCACTCTTTTCTCCCCTCACATTTTCAGCCCTTTTCCCCTCACATTTCCCAACGTTTGCTCCTCTCACCTTTCCCACCCTTTCGTCCCCTCACGTTTCCCATTTTTACCTCACGTTTTCCACCCTTTTCCCCCCTCATGTCTCACACCCATTTTCCCCTCACATTTCCTGCCCTTTCCTCCCCTCACGTTTTCCGCCTTTTTCCCCCCTCACATTTCCCACTCTTTTTTCCCTCACGTTTCCCATTTTTACCTCAAGTTTTCCTCCCTTCTCCCCTCACATTTCCCACCATTTTCACCCTCGTATTTCCCATTTTTACCTCATTTTCCACCCTTTTCCCCCTCACATTTCCCGCCCTTTCCTCCCCTCACGTTTTTCGCCATTTTTCCCCCTGACAATTCCCACTCTTTTCCTCTCATGTTCCACGCCCTTTCCCTCTCACATTTCCCACCATTTTTTCCTCTCCTGATTCTGCCTTTTTGTCCCTTCAGATTTCCCATTTTTTACCTCATTTTCAGCCCGTTCCCCCTCTCAACTCCCACCCCTTTTCTCCCCCCTCACGTTTCCCACTCTTTTCTCCCCTCACATTTCCCATTTTTAACTCAGGTTTTCAGTCCTTTCCCCCTCATGTTTCCCGCTCTTTTCTCCCCTCACATTTCCCAGTTTTGTCTCACCTTTTCTACCCTTTCCTCCCATCATGTTTAACACCCTTCTCCCTCACATTTCCCACCATTTTCACCCTCACATTTCCCATTTTCACCTCACATTTTCCGTCCTTTCTCCCCTCACGTTTCCCCGCTCTTTTCTCCCCTCACGTTTCCCGCCTTTTTGTCCCCTCACATTTTCAGCCCTTTTCCCCTCACATTTCCCAACATTTGTTCCTCTCACATTTCCCATTTTTACCTCACGTTTTCCACCCTTTTCCCCCCTCATGTCTCACACCCTTTTCCCCTCACGTTTCCCCCGTCTTTTCTCCCCTCATGTTTCCCGCCTTTTTGTCCCCTCACATTTCCCATTTTTACCACATTTTCCACCCTTTTCCCCCTCACATTTCCCACCATTTTGTCCCCTCACATTTCCTGCCATTTTCACCCTCACATTTACCATTTTTATCTCGCCTTTTCCACCCTTTCCCCCTCACATTTCCCATCCTTTTTTTTCCCCTCACCTTTCCCATTTTTACCTCACATTTCCCACCATATTTTCCGCTCCTGATTCTGCCCTTTTGTCCCTTCAGATTTCCCATTTTTACCCCATTTTCAGCCCTTTTCCCCTCACAACTCCCACCCCTTTTTTCCCCCCTCACATTTCCCTCTCTTTTCTCCCCTCACATTTCCCATTTTTATCTCACCTTTTCCACCCTTTCCTCCCATCATGTTTAACACCCTTCTCCCTCACATTTCCCACCATTTTCACCCTCACATTTCCCATTTTTACCTCAGGTTTTCAATCCTTTCCCCCTCACGTTTCCTGCTCTTTTCTCCCCTCACGTTTCCCGCCTTTTTGTCCCCTCACATTTTCAGCCCTTTTCCCCTCACATTTCCCAACGTTTGTTCCTCTCACCTTTCCCACCCTTTTGTCCCCTCACATTTCCCATTTTTACCTCACGTTTTCCACCCTTTTCCCCCCTCATGTCTCACACCCTTTTCCCCCTCACATTTCCCACCATTTTTTCCGCTCCTGATTCTGCCCTTTTTGTCCCTTCAGATTTCCCATTTTTTACCTCATTTTCAGCCCTTTCCCCCTCATAACTCCCACCCCTTTTTTCCCCCCTCACGTTTCCCATCATTTTCTCCCCTCACATTTCCCATTTTTACCTCAGGTTTTCAGTCCTTTCCCCCTCACGTTTCCCGCTCTTTTCTCCCCTCACGTTTCCCGCCTTTTTGTCCCCTCACATTTTCCATTTTCACCTCATTTTTCACCTTTTCCCCTTCACATTTCCCACTCTTTCTCCCTCACATTTCCCACCAATTTCACCCTCACATTTCCCATTTTTACATCACATTTTCAGCTTTTTTCCCCTCATGGGTCAGGATCAAGACCAGGATCAGGATCAGGGTGAGGATTAGGATCAGGATCAATTTTAGATTAAGATCAGGATCAGGATCAGGATCAATTTTAGGATTAAGATCAAGATCAGGATTAAGATCAGGATCAGGATCAGGATTGGGATCAGGGTCAGGATCAGGATCAGGGTCAGGATTAAGATCAGGATCAGGATCAGGATCAAGATCAGGATCAGGATCACAATCAAGATCACGATCAGGATCAGGATTAGGATCAGGTCTTAGGACCAGGATCAGGATCAGGATCAGGATCAATTTTAGGATCAGGTTCAAGATTAGGATCAGTTTCAGGATCAGGATTGGGATCAGGGTCAAGATCAGGAACAGGGTCATGATCAGGATTAAGATCAGGATCAGGTTCAAGATCAGGATCAGGATTAGAATCAGGATCAGGGTCAGGATCAAGATTAAGATCAGGATTAGGATTAAGATCAGGATCAGGATTAGTTTTAGCATTAAGATCAGGATCAGGATCAGGATCAAGATTAGGATTAGGATTAGGATTAGGATTAGGATTAGGATTAGGATTAGGATTAGGATTAGGATTAGGATCAGGATTAGTTTTAGCATTAAGATCAGTTTCAGGATCAGGGTTGGGGTCAGGATCAGTGTCAGGAAACAACTGGAATATTAAAATGGCACAATTTGAATATTTAACAGGAAATTTAATTTTTAACACTGACAATTCCCGAGGTCGCTCCCGTCCATTTCAAATCCCCACCGGGCGAATTCCCAGAACATTCCCGTCCGATCCCGGCCTGAAGAACGGGAAGAGATTCCCAGAAATCCTCAAGGGCAGGGATCCCACGAGCTGCTTTTCCTCGACGTCGAAGAAGGAGAGAACTCCAATTTCCTGGTCCAGGAACAGCCCGAGCACGCGGCAGCGCCCGGAATTCCGCTCCAGCTTCCCGCCGGGGAGCCGGAATTCCCCCTGGGAATATTCCAGCCCCGCCACCTTCTCCTCCGGAACCGAGGGAATGGAATCATCCCGGAGGAAATCCCGGATTTCCTCCGCCAGCACTCCCAGCTCCCAGCCGGAGCCGTCGCCCAGCTCCACTTCCCAGTAGTGCTTCCCTTGGGAAAATCCTTCCCGAGCCACGGCCGCGGCCTGGGGACGGCACCGGGAGCCGGGAACGGAGCGCGCGATCCCGGAATTCCCCCGGAGCTCCAGCGCCGGCGGCGGGCAGCGCTCGTCCGGAGTCACCGAGACTGCGGGAGGAGGAGCCGGGGTTGGGATCGCGAGGGAGAGCTCGGTGTCGCGTGGTAGGAATTGATATTGTGTGACATAAATTGATATCGTGTGATATTGCATGATATCGCGTGATATAAAT
>NW_015379506.1:6245-7353 GCF_001522545.3 Parus major
ATAAATGGATATCGTGTGATATTGCATGATATAAATTGATATCGTGTGATATCACATGATATAAATTGATATCGTGTGATATCGTGTGATATAAATTGATATTGTGTGATATCATGTGATATAAATTGATATCGTGTGATATCGCATGATATCGTGTGGTATCGTCTGGTGTAAATGGATATTGTGTGACATCATGTGATATCGTGTGATATCGTGTGATATCGTGTGGTATTATGTGATATCATGTGATATTGTGTGATATCGTGTGGTATAAATTGATATCGTGTGATATCACGTGATATAAATTGATATCGTGTGATATCGTGTGGTATAAATTGATATTGTGTGATATCGTGTGGTTTCGTGTGATATCGTGTGATATAAATTGATATTGTGTGATATCGTGTGGTATAAATTGATATCGTGTGATATCACGTGACATAAATTGATATCGTGTGATATCGTGTGGTATAAATGGATATCATGTGATATGTGGTATAAATGGATATCGTGTGATATCGTGTGATATTGTGTGGGTATAAATGGATATCATGGGATATTGCGTGATATAAACTGGTATCGTGTGATATCGTGTGATATCGTGTGGTATAAATGGATATCATGAGCTATCGCTCATGATAGAAATTGATATTGTGTGATATCGTGTGATATAGTGTGATATCGCATGGTATAAATGGATATCGTGTGATATCGTGTGATATCGTGTGATATCGTGTGATATTGCAATGTATCGCGTGATATAAATTGATATCATGTGATATCGTGTGATACCGTGTGACATTGTGTGATATCATGTGATATAAATTGATATTGTGTGATATCGGGTGGTATAAATTGATATAGTGTGATATCGTGTGATATCGTGTGATATCGTGTGATATCACATGGTATCGCGTGCTATAATTGATATCATGTGGTATCATGTGATAGAAATTGATACGTGATATAAATTGATATGGTTTGATATAAATTGCTATCACATGGTATAAATTGTTATCATGTGATATTGTGTGATGTCATGCGATAGCGCATAATATAAATTGATATCGCGTGGTATAAATTTATATCATGTGATATCGTGTGATAT
>NW_015379506.1:8148-10861 GCF_001522545.3 Parus major
GGAAGAGGAAGAGGAAGAGGAAGAGGAAGAGGAAGAGGAAGAGGAAGAGGAAGAGGAAGAGGAAGAGGAAGAGGAAGAGGAAGAGGAAGAAGTTTCGGGCCGGACTCACCCGCGTGGCTCTGGGCCCGTCTGAAGACTGGGTGGGAGGAGCAGCAATTAACGCTAATTAACGCTAATTAATGCTAATTAGCGTTAATTGCAGTGCTCATTTGCATGCGGCAGGGGGGGTGGGGCCGCTCACCCAGCGGGCCCTGGATCCGCTCTGGAACCGGAAACACCCGGAAAGGGTCAGGGACGGAAATCCCGGGATTCCCCAAATTCCCGGAATTCTCCAAATTCCCAAAATTTCCCTGAATTCCCCAAATTCCTGGAATTCCCCATATTCCCCAAATTCCCCAAGTTCCCGGAATTTATCTGGATCCCCCAAATTCCTCGAATTCCCTGGAATTGTCCAAATTCCCTGAATTCCCCAATTCCTGCAATTCCCTCTGGATCCACCAAATTCCTGGAATCCCCCAAATTCCCATAATTTCCCTGAATTCCCAGAATTCCCCAAATTCCTGGGATTTCCCCAGGATTCCCCAAATCTCACGGATTCCCCGATTTCCTGGAATTCCTGGGATTCCCAAAATTCCCGGATTCTCAAAATTCCCGGAATTCCCAGAATTCCCTCACCGAGTTTCGCCTCCATCTCCTGCTGCTCTGTGGGGAGAAAAGGGAATTTGGGATTTGGGGATAACGAACCCGGCGCTAATTAACGACATTAATTAAATTAAAGGGATTTTATTCGGTTAATTTAATTGAAGAGATAAAGGGAGTGATAATTAATTGCGGTGGGTAATAATAATTTATGAAATTAAATGTAATAAGTCATTATTAGCCAACAATAATAATTAATAATTAATAATTAATAATTAATAATTAATAATTAATATTAATAACAATAATTAATAATTAATAGATACTAAGTAATAGATAACAAATAACAAATAATAAATAATGAATAATAAATCATGTCTTTTTATTAAATCATTAATCATTCTATTTATATTACAAATTAATATATTTTTATATATATATTTATTCGTAGAAATATTTATTAATGTTATTAATTCTAAACGTTATTAATTAATTAGTATAGAATTAATACACCATAAGTTAATAAAAATAAATTAATAGATTATGAATGTATTCTAATTCAATCATTGTTTGGTAAATAGTAATGTTTAATTGATTTAATTAATAATGAAGAATAAATAATAATTAGTAGCAAATAATTAATGTAATAATTTATAATTTATTATAATATAAAATACTATGCTATTATAATTTTATTAATTAATATTTTTGTTAATAGAATGATTCATAACAACATAATTATCCTATTAATAATAATAATTAATTATTACTAATATCATCGAATTATAATTTTCTAAGGAGTCGACTAAATATAACAGATGTTTATTAGTTAATAAATTTATATTATTTAGTAAATATTTCTGTCATTAATAGAATTAATAGAATTAATAGAATTAATAGAATTAATAGAATTAATAGAATTTTCTGTCATAATAATTAATTGTTGCCGGTAATAGAACGAATATATAATAATTATAATAATAGTAATAGTAACAGTAATAGCAATAATATGGAGTTAATTAATTGCTGAATTAATAACTCCTTAATTAATCAGCGGAATCGTCAATTCCTGAGGGATTTCCCACCAAAATCCCGGAATTTTATCCCAAATCTCGAGGATTTGGAATTTTTACCCCTCTGGAATTTTGCAATCTCCTCCTCTGGAAAAGAACAGAACAAAAATCACTCATTAATCACTAATAAATCATTAGTCCTGATTAATTAATTATTACACAATTATTTACTCTTTATAACTTAATTATTAATAAATAATAATTCTTTTATTTAATAATAATAAAGGTTATTAATGATAAGAATTAATTGCTGCAAGCTCATAAAGAAATATCTCCTAATTATTTGAATTATTATAGGCTATTAATTAGTCCTCCTGATAATTCTGCTATGCCTAATAAAGAATTAATTAAAAAATAAATACAAGAAATAATATAATAATTATTAAGAATAAAATAAATAAAATAATTAATTTTCTGAATCTAATAATTGCCAGAATTCTGGTAAATAATTAATCCAAGTCTAATTAAACTAATTCAAAGTAATCAAATAACAATACTTAAATTAATTGAATCAATAATTAGTCTAATAAACAATTGGTACAAGTCTAATAATTAGTGTCTAATAATTAATCAAAATCTAATTAGCAATTAATCCAAGTCAAAGAAATGTTCAGTCTGAGTTGCATAAATAATTGGTCTAATAAACAATGAGACTAATAATTAGTCCCACTCTAATAAACAATCCGTTTAAAGCTTATAAATAATTGGTTTAAGGCTAATAACTAATCAATTAGAGGCTAATAAATAAGTAATGAGATGCTAATAATGAATAATTAGCATCTGATATCTAATTAGACGTTAATAACTGATTAATTAGAAGCTAAAAAAATCATAAATGAGATGCTAATAATGAATACCTTGAGTCTAATAGCTAATTAGGTCCTAATAACTAATTAATGAGAGGCTAATCATTAGTTGGAGGTTGATCATGAATTAATTAATCATTAATTATTACCCAGCTCCATCTTGAGCTCCTCGATCTCTGCAGGAAATGAGAACCG
>NW_015379506.1:11575-13617 GCF_001522545.3 Parus major
GGGAATTCTGGAAATTTTTTGGGAATTCTGAGGGGATTTCTGGGAATCCGGTTGGATTCTTGGGAAATTCCGGGAATTTCGAGGGGATTTCTGGGAATTCTGGGGGATTTCTGGGGATTCTGGGTGATTTTTTGGGAATTCCGAGGGGATTTCTGGGAATTCTGAGGGGATTTCTGGGAATTCCGAGGGATTTTTTGGGAATTCTGGTGGGATTTGTGGATTTTAGCGACAGAAATTCTCCGCTCACCCTCCAGGATCTCCCGCTGGTTTTTTCCTGGGAAAAGCGACAGGAAATGAAAATTGCAAAAAATTCCAGGAGCAGCAAAAAATCCTTTGGAATTCTTGGGAATTCCAGGATTTATTTGATTTGATATTTTATTTTATTTTATTTTATTTTATTTTATTTTATTTTTTATTTTTACATTATTTTATTTTACTTTTTATTTTATTTTTTTTATTTTACTTTATTTTATTTAATTTTGTTTCATTTTATTTCATTTCAATTCAATTAATTTCGGTTGATTTTAAATTTTATTTTATTTTCAATTAATTTATTTAATATAAATTATTTTATTTTATTTTATTTTCCATTACTTTATTTAATTTAAATTATTTTATTTTTTTATTTTACCTTATTATTTTATTTTTAATTTAATTTAATTTAATTTAATTTTATTTTATTTTATTTTGTTCTAAGTTACTTGATTTAAAATAATATTAATATTAATATTAATATTATTTTAATAATAATATATATATAACAATATATATAAAAATATAATATTAATAATAAAAGTAAGAGTAATAGTAATAGTAATAGTAATAATAAGTCTTTAATAATAACATTTTAAAATAAATTAATATTTTTTAATGATAATAATATTTTGTAAAGAAATATTATTTAATATCCGTACTTAATTCAAAATATCTAATAATGTTTTATCAATAAATAAATATTAATTTAATAAACAATAAAATTCAATTCAATTAAAAATTCCAATTCCGGCCAAAATCCCCCCTCAAACCTCCCCAAATCCCGGCTGAAGCCTTAATTGGGGATCTTAATTAATGACCTGCACTTCTTCAATTAATGAATTAATTAATGAATGAAAGAATTGCACTCACGCTCCTGAGCCAGGATCCGGCTGTTCCCTGGGAAAGAAGAGGTAATTAATGGCTAATTAATGGTAATTAATGGCTAATTAGCGAGTTATTAATGGGTAATTAATAGAGAGTTTATGGGTAATTAATGGAACATTAATAGGTAATTAATAAGTTATTAGTTGCGAATCAATGGATCGTTACTGGGTAATTAATGGGTCAATAATGGTCCAATAATGGGATATTAATAGCTGCTTAATGGGTAACTAATTGGTAATAATTGGGTAATTAATGGACAATTAATGGCGTATGAAAATGTCATTAACGTGTAATTGAAGGTTTATTTATGAGTAACTAATGGGTTGTTAATGGGCTCTTAATGAGTAATTAGTGGTATATTAACAAGTAATTAATTGGCAATTAATGGGTTATAAAAGGGTAATTATTTCGTTATTAATTGGTTATTATGTGGTATTAATGTGTAATTAATGGGTCATTAATGAGTTATTAGTGGGTAATTAATCGGTGAGTAATAGGTTATTGATGGGCAATAAATGGGGAAGTTATTGATAATTGATGTAATTAATGGATAGTTAATGGGTAACTAATGGTTAATTAGTGTGTTTTTAATGGGTAATTAATGAATAATTAATTTGTTTTTAATGGGTAAAAATTAGGTAAATGATGGTTAATGAATTGCTAATTAATTGTTAATCAATGGGTAATTATTGGGTGTTGAATGGATAATGAACGGCTCTGGGAGAATTTTCTTGGAATTTTTGGGGAAATTTTGGGGAATTTTTTTGGAAATTTGGGGGAAAATTTTGGGAATTTTTTGGGAATTAATTTTTGGGAATTTTGGGGAATTTTTAAGGAAATTTTTGTGGAATTTTTTGGGAATTTTTTTTGATTTGGGGGGATTTTTTGGGGATTTTTTGGAA
>NW_015379507.1:0-2195 GCF_001522545.3 Parus major
CAAGATGTCCCCAACTCCTGCCTGAAGACCCCAAGATGTCCCAAACTCTTGTTTGAAGACCCCAAGATGTCCCCAAGTCCTGCCTGAAGACCCCAAGATGTCCCAAACTCTCATCTGAAGACCCCAAGATGTCCCCAACTCCCATTTGAAGACCCCAAGATGTCCCCAAGATGTCCCCAAGTCCTGCCAGAAGACCCCAAGATGTCCCCAACTCTCATCTGAAGACCTCAACTCTCATCTGAAGACCCCAAGATGTCCCCAACTCCATTTGAAGATCCCAAGATGTCCCCAAGATGTCCCCAAGTCCTGCCAGAAGACCCCAGGATGTCCCCAACTCTCATTTGAAGACCCCAAGATGTCCCCAACTCCCATCTGAAGAACCCAAGATGTCCCCAACTCCTGCCTGAAGACCCCAGGATGTCCCCAAGATGTCCCCAAGTCCTACCAGAAGACCCCAAGATGTCCCCAACTCCTGCCTGAAGACCCCAGGATGTCCCCAACTCCATTTGAAGATCCCAAGATGTCCCCAAGATGTCCCCAACTCTCACTTGAAGACCTCAACTCTCATCTGAAGACCCCAAGATGTCTCCAACTCCCATTTGAAGATCCCCAAGATGTCCCCAAGATGTCCCCAAGTCCTGCCAGAAGACCCCAGGATGTCCCCAACTCTCACTTGAAGACCCCAAGATGTCCCCAACTCCATTTAAAGACCCCAAGATGTCCCCAACTCTCGTTTGAAGACCCCAAGATGTCTCCAGCTCCTGCCTGAAGACCCCAAGATGTCCCCAACTCCATTTGAAGACCCCAAGATGTCTCCAGGTCCTGCCTGAAGACCCCAGGATGTCCCCAACTCTCACTTGAAGACCTCAACTCCCATCTGAAGACCCCAAGANGGGACACCCAGGAGACACAGGAACATCCAGGGACACCCAGGGACAGCCAGGGACACCTCAGGGACAACCAGGAACATCTCGGGGACACCCAGGGACACCTCAGGGACACCTCAGGGACACCTCAGGGACACCTCAGGGACATCCAGGGACACCTCAGGGACACCCAGGGACACCCAGGAGACACAGGAACATCCAGGGACACCCAGGGACACCTCAGGGACAGCTCAGGGACATCCAGGGATACCCGGGGACACCTCAGGGACACCTCAGGGACACCTTGGGGACACCCAGGAGACACAGGAACATCCAGGGACACCCAGGGACAGCCAGGGACACCTCAGGGACACCTCGGGGACACCTCGGGGACACCTCGGGGA
Organism: Parus major; assembly: GCF_001522545.3. NCBI lineage: Eukaryota > Metazoa > Chordata > Aves > Passeriformes > Paridae > Parus > Parus major. Next base: position 1,271 of record NW_015379507.1, read on the forward strand.
CACCTTGGGGACACCAGAGTGTCACCCACCGCAGGCTGGAGGAGCTTGGGGACACCAAAGGAGTTGGTCCATATTGGGTAACGCCCCAAAATGTGACCAAGAGAAGGTTGGGGACACCAAAAGTGACCAAAGATTGGAGGAGAACACTGGGGACACCAAAATGTGACCAGGAGAAGGCTGGGGACACCAAAATGTGACCAAAGATTGGAGAAGAACACTGGGGACATCAAAATGTGACCAGGAGAAGGTTGGGGACACCAAAACGTGACCAAAATTTGGGAGGAGAAGACTGCGGACACCAAGAGTGACCAAAGCTTGGGAGAAGAACATTGGGGACACCAAAAGTGGCCAAAGTTGGGAGAAGAACATTGGGGACACCAAAAGTGACCAAAGATTGGGAGGAGAAGACTGGGGACACCAAAACGTGACCAAAGCTTGGGAGGAGAACACTGGGGACACCAAAATGTGACCAGAACGCTGGGACACAAAAACGTGACCAAAATTTGGGAGGAGAACATTGGGGACACCAAAATGTGACCAGGAGAAGGTTGGGGACACCAAAACATGACCAAAGTTTGGGAGGAGAACATTGGGGACACCAAAACGTGACCAAAGCTTGGGAGGAGAAGACTGGGGACACCAAAACGTGACCAAAGCTTGGGAGGAGAACATTGGGGACACCAAAAGTGGCCAAAGTTGGGAGGAGAAGGCTGGGGACACCAAAATGTGACCAAAGTTTGGAGGAGAACACTGGGGACACCAAAATGTGACCAGAAGAAGGTTGGGGACACCAAAACGTGACCAAAATTTGGGAGGAGAACATTGGGGACACCAAAATGTGACCAGGAGAACATTGGGGACACCAAAACGTGACCAAAGCTTGGGAGAAGAAGGCTGGGGACACCAAAATGTGACCAAAATGTGA
>NW_015379507.1:4345-4981 GCF_001522545.3 Parus major
GAAGACCCCAAGATGTCTCCAGGTCCTGCCTGAAGACCCCAGGATGTCCCCAACTCTCACTTGAAGACCTCAACTCCCATCTGAAGACCCCAAGATGTCCCCAAGTCCTGCCTGAAAACCCCAAGATGTCCCCAGCTCTCATTTGAAGACCTCAACTCTCATTTGAAGACCCCAAGATGTCTCCAAGCCCTGCCAGAAGACCCCAAGATGTCCCCAACTCCATTTGAAGACCCCAAGATGTCCCCAACTCCATTTGAAGACCCCAAGATGTCCCCAACTCCCATCTGAAGACCCCCAAGATGTCCCCAAGTCATGCCTGAAGACCCCAAGATGTCCCCAACTCCTACCAGAAGACCTCAACTCCCATTTGAAGACCCCAAGATGTCTCCAAGCCCTGCCAGAAGACCCCAAGATGTCCCCAGCTCTCGTTTGAAGACTCCAAGATGTCTCCAACTCCTGCCTGAAGACCCCAAGATGTCCTCAACTCCCATTTGAAGACCCCAAGATGTCTCCAACTCCCATTTGAAGATCCCCAAGATGTCCCCAAGATGTCCCCAAGTCCTCCCTGAAGACCCCAAGATGTCCCCAACTCCTGGAATGAGCCCCCCAATGACCCCAACCAGGTCCACTGACCCC
>NW_015379507.1:6839-8336 GCF_001522545.3 Parus major
CAGGAACCACCCCAAACCCCCTGAGATCCACCAAGAACCACCTCAAACCCCCTGAGATCCACCAAGAACCACCTTAAACCCCCTGAGATCCTCCAGGAACCACCTGAAACACCCTGAGATCCTGCAGGAACCACCCCAAACCCCCTGAGATCCACCAAGAACCACCCGAAACACCCTGAGATCCTCCAGGAACCACCTCAAACCCCCTGAAATCCACCAAGTACCACCCCAAACCCTCTGAGATCCACCAAGAACCACTTCAAAGCCCTTGAGATTCACCAGGAACCACCCCAAACCCCCTGAGATCCACCAAGAACCACCCCAAATCCCCCGAGATCCACCAAGAACCCTGTGAGATCCACCAGGAACCACCCCAAACCCCCTGAGATCCACCAAGAACCACCTCAAACCCCCTGAGATCCACCAAGAACCACCTCAAACCCCCTGAGATCCTCCAGGAACCACCTGAAACACCCTGAGATCCTTCAGGAACCACCTCAAACCCCCTGAAATCCACCAAGAACCACCCCAAACCCCCCAAGATCCACCAAGAACCACCTCAAACCCCCTGAGATCCACCAAGAACCATGTGAGATCCACCAGGAACCACCCCAAACCCCCTGAGATCCACCAAGAACCACTTCAAAGCCCTTGAGATTCACCAGGAACCACCTCAAACCCCCTGAGATCCACCAAGAACCACCCCAAACCCGCTGAGATCCACCAAGAACCACCTCAAATCCCCCGAGATCCACCAAGAACCCTGTGAGATCCAGCAGGAACCACCCCAAACCCCCTGAGATCCACCAGGAACCACCCCAAACCCCCCGAGATCCTGCAGGAACCACCCCAAACCCTCTGAGATCCACCAAGAACCACCTCAAACCCTCTGAGATCCACCAAGAACCACCTCAAAGCCCTTGAGATTCACCAGGAACCACCCCAAACCCCCTGAGATCCACCAAGAACCACCCCAAACCCCCTGAGATCCTGCAGGAACCACCTCAAACCCCTTGAGATCCACCAAGAACCACCTGAAACCCCCTGAGATCCACCAAGAACCACCCCAAACCCCACATGGAGCTCCCCAAACCTGGGAAATGTTGATCTTGGAGCCCTTGGCCCCCGAGACCACCATGGATTTGAAGTTGTTGTACTCGGACAGGGATTTCTGAGCAGAAGACCCGGTCTTGTCGCGGGCGTCGTTGAGGATCCGGTTCACCTGGTTCTCGAAGGTCTGGCGCAAGGTGTTGCCTGGGGTGGGCTCCAGCTCGTTGTTGTGGGCCTTCTCGATCACCTGGAGACCCCAAAAACCACCCCAGAGGGGTCAGGGGGGCACCCCAAAACTCCCTGATGGTCAAAACCACCTGAGAACCTCAAAAAATCCCAAAGAACTCCACAGGAACCGCAGGGAACCCCCTGAGATCCTCCAGGAGCCACCCCAAGACCTTCTGGAACCTCCCAAACCTGGGAGATGTTGGTCTTGGACCTCCTGGT
>NW_015379507.1:9810-11688 GCF_001522545.3 Parus major
TTGGTGGCCACCAAGAGGGGTTCCAGCCCACCATGGACCCCCAGAAGCTCCCAGACCCCAAAAAGGGGTCCAAGGATCTCCCAGGTTCCTCCTGCCCTCAAGAACGAGGTCCAAGAGCCCCAGGGACACCTGAGCTCCACCAAGATGGGACCTGAGAAGGTCCCTGGGTGACCAAACCCCCATTAGATGCCACCAAGAGGGTCCCCAGGAGGCCCCTCAGATCCCTCCAGTCCCCAGAAAAGAGGTCCAAAACCACCAGGACCTCAGGAAAGGAGTCCAGGAGCCCCAAGGCCACCTGAGCTCCACCAAGGTGGGACCTGAGAAGGTCCCCGGGTGACCAAACCCCCGTTAGATGCCACCAAGAGGGTCCCCAGCTCCCTCCAGTGCCCAGAAAAGAGGTCCAAAACCACCAGGACCTCAGGAAAGGAATCCAGGAGCCCCAAGGCCACCTGAGCTCCACCAAGTTGGGATCTGAGAAGGTCCCTGGGTGACCAAACCCCCGTTAGATGCCACCAAGAGGGTTCCCAGCTCCTTCAGATCCCTCCAGTCCCCAAAAAAGGGATCTGAGGACCACCAGGACCTCAGGAACGGGATCCAAGAGCCTCAGGGACACCTGAGCTCCACCAAGTTGGGACCTGAGAAGGTCCCCGGGTGACCAAACCCCCGTTAGATGCCACCAAGAGGGTCCCCAGCTCCCTCCAGTGCCCCGAAAAGAGGTCCAAAAGCACCAGGACCTCAGGAATGGGATCCAAGAGCCCCAAGGCCACCTGAGCTCCACCAAGATGGGACCCGAGAAGGTCCCCGGGTGACCAAACCCTCATTAGATGCCACCAAGAGGGTTCCCAGCTCCTTCAGATCCCTCCAGTCCCCAAAAAAGGGATCTGAGGACCACCAGGACCTCAAGAATGAGGTCCAAGAGCCCCAAGGCCACCTGAGCTCCACCAAGATGGGACCTGAGAAGGTCCCTGGGTGACCAAACCCCCGTTAGATGCCACCAAGAGGGTCCCCAGCTCCCTCCAGTCCCCAAAAAAGGGGTCCAAAACCACCAGGACCTCAGGAAAGGAGTTCAGGAGCCCCAAGGCCACCTGAGCTCCACCAAGTTGGGACCTGAGAAGGTCCCCGGGTGACCAAACCCCCGTTAGATGCCACCAAAAAGGTTCCCAGCTCCTTCAGATCCCTCCAGTCCCCAAAAAAGGGATCTGAGGACCACCAGGACCTCAAGAACGAGGTCCAAGAGCCCCAAGGCCACTTGAGCTCCACCAAGATGGGACCTGAGAAGGTCCCCGGGTGACCAAACCCCCATTAGATGCCACCAAGAGGGTTCCCAGCTCCCTCCAGTCCCCAAAAAAGAGGTCCAAAACCACCAGGACCTCAGGAAAGGAGTCCAGGAGCCCCAAGGCCACCTGAGCTCCACCAAGTTGGGACCTGAGAAGATCCTCAGTTGACCAAACCCCCGTTAGATGCCACCAAGAGGGTTCCCAGCTCCCTCCAGTCCCCAAAAAAGAGGTCCAAAAGCACCAGGACCTCAGGAATGGGGTCCAACAGCCCCAAGGCCACTTGAGCTCCACCAAGGTGGGACCTGAGAAGGTCCCTGGGTGACCAAACCCCCATTAGATGCCACCAAGAGGGTCCCCAGGAGGCCCCTCAGATCCCTCCAGTCCCCAGAAGAGGTCCAAAACCACCAGGACCTCAGGAATGAGGTCCAAGAGCCCCAAGGCCACCTGAGCTCCACCAAGTTGGGATCTGAGAAGGTCCCTGGGTGACCAAACCCCCATTAGATGCCACCAAAAAGGTTCCCAGCTCCCTCCAGTCCCCAGAAGAGGTCCAAAACCACCAGGACCTCAGGAATGAGGTCCAAGAGCCCCAAGGCCACCTGAG
>NW_015379508.1:0-3330 GCF_001522545.3 Parus major
CCAGGCAGAGGATGTGCCTGTGCCCCCGGGCAGTCCAACCGCGGGCCGCTTCTTCCGGGTCGTCGCGGCACCCCTGCCACCTCCACTGCCGCGGCACATTATCAATTTCCTTTAACAGTGCTTGGTCTAATCTCTATGTGATGTCAGCTAGATATGCAGAATCAGTTACTATATTCAGAGGGATATGGGGAAAACGTTGGAAAGCCATAGCTACAGCATGTAATTCTACCAACTGGGGAGGTCCGTTCTGATAACTTTCCAACATTTGCCACTCACCCTCCTCTTTCCATGTTACTATGGCTTTCCCTGTTTTCCCAGAGCCATCTGTAAACACTGTAACATCCTTGAAGGGTGTTCTGCTATTCAGAGGTTTAAGAGATAATGTGGTTTCTCCACTTAACTTGAACAATCTATGGCTTGGTAAATGATAAGCGATTCGTCCTGTGAAATTTTTCAGGGCACTTTGCAAGGCTGTACTGTTGGTAAAACACCATTCAAAATGTTCTTGTGTCACAGGTATGATTCGTGAAGGTTCTTGAGTCACAGGTATAATTTGTGAAGGATCTCTTGTGTTCAACTGTAAACACCTGTGACAACATTTGATGATTAATTGTGCTATTAGCTCAAATACTGTGGGTGCTGTCTTTTTTTGGTTGATGAGGTAAAAACATCCACTCTAGGATGTGCAAAGGATCAGGCCAGTGAGTGTTCTACTCTCCTATAATAGCAGTAGGGTGCAGGGCAGTCTGGGCATATCTGGTGGACTTGTTTAGTTTGAGATAGCTTGCTCCACTGTTTTGAGAGCAGCCTTTGCCCCTGGGGTTAATTTTCTAGGAGAAGTTAATTCCGGATCACCTTGTAGCAGGTGAAATAAAGGTGCTAATTGTGAATTTGTCAGTCCTAAATAAGGTCTGACCCAGCTGATGGGTTTTTGTGCATCATTCGGTGTCTGAATTTTGGCTGAAAACAGAGTTGTTTGTGGTTGTATAGTCTGGTTCATTCTTTTGAGTCCTGAATATTTCCAAGGTGCTTGCTGCTGCACCTTCTCTGGTGCTACCTGCAGCCCAAATGTTTTTAATGCTTGCAGAAAGCTTGGCCTAATCTCTGAAAGCTCTTTTTTGGTTTGGGTTGCAATTAAAATGTCATCCATGTAATGGTAACAGTATGCTCCTGGAAATTGCTTGCTCACTGATGAGAGTGCCTGTGCAACGTCCCACTGGCAAACTGTAGGACTGTTTTTCATCCCCTGGGCTAGGACTTTCCATTGATAATGTTGCACTGTTGCTGTGTTATTAATGGAAGGCACTGTAAAAGGAAACTCTGGGGTATCATCATGGTGCTGTGGAATAATAAAGAAACAATCTTTCAAATCTACTATCAGAATGTCCCAGGAGGTAGGTAGCATTGTGGGAGATGGCATCCCTGCTTGCAACGTGCTCATGCTTTCTATCACAGAATTGGCTTTTCTTAGGTGTTGGAGAAATCTCCATTTACCAGATTTTTTTTTTTTATTTTTTTATTTTTATGACAAATACTGGGGTGTTCCAAGGGCTCATAGATGGCTCTATGTGTCCTTGAGCTAGCTGTTCTTGTACTAATGATTTTAGGGCATCTAGCTTTTTAAGGGACCACTGTGGCACCCACATGGGCTGATCTGTAAGCCATTTCAGGGCTGGTGTAGGATAATTTACACCCATCAATACAGTGGCCTCTGTCAAAAATTCATTCCCACTCTAACCCCCATGCTGACAGAACATCCCTCCTCCACAAGTTCAGTGGCACTGCAGTGATGTAAGGCCATATTGTGGCTACTTGGCCTTCTGGATTTTTGATTAACACAGGGTTGCTTCTCAAACAGCTATGTGGGGTCCCTCCAAGGCCAGCAACAGCAGATCCTGCAGGTGTGGTAGGCCAGGATGAGTGCCATGTGTTGGCAGAGATAATGGTTACATCTGCTCCTGTGTCAATCATGCCACTTACCTTTATCTGTGAGGGCCTCGCCAGAAGCATCGTAACAGTACAAACCATATTCGGTCTTTGATCACCTACGACTTGAGTCCAGTACACCTGGGGCTGTCCTGTTGATCCGAAGCCTTGGTCTCCTCACTCCTTAGAATCTGCTTTGGGGACAGAAGAGTTAAAAGGAATAAGTTGTGCAATTCTGGTCTTAGCAGGGATAGTCACAGGGGGAGTAGGGGTTGACACCATGGCTTGTATTTGTTTTGTAAAATCAGCATCAGTAACACCTGGGTACACAAAGATACCTTGTAAAGTTGCACTGGATCTCCCTATTAGCAGTGCACTCAGTCCTTGCCCTATGGGCCTGTGGGCCGAGAGAGAGACTTTGTGCACTTGTCATGAGTTTATGGTTATTGGGATTGAGGTGGAAACATCCATGCCAGCTGATCCCCTTGTCCTTGCTGTGAGCTGGTCACACAGGCTTGTGCTGGAGGGTGGGAAAATACTTGTGTCATCACGTGTTTCCCCTTCACGCTGGGCTTCTCGTTTCCCCGTCTTTGAGAGATTGCCCATTAACATGAAATTCGGACCAGCATACCTTGGCTGTATGTCCGACTCTCCCACATCAGTGGCTTGCACTGCCACTTCTTTGTCCCTGAGATGTCCCCTGTAGAATGGGCTTGTGTGGACAGTTTATTTTCACGTGGCCTTGTTGTCCATGCTTATAGCAATAGGGTGTGAGTTTAACAGCAGCTCTAATAGAATTGGCTAGCATATCCATGTAATGAGATCCCGTCCCAACCTTAGCGCATGCTGTAACCATCTCCTCCAGAGATGGATTCTCTTGAGGTAATGCATCTATAATTTTTCTAGAGTCTTGGTTTGCATTATCTCGTGCCAATACTAGCATCAATTGACCCCTTTTTTCACTGTTTATGATTTGTTTTTCCATAGCATCCAGCAAACCTTCTATGAATTGCATATATAACTCATTGGGGTTCTGTCTTATGCTTGAATAGCTTTGTGTGGGCACTGACAAATCTGTAATTTTTGTTTGAGCTCACATTGCTCAGTCTTTCACTTGGGCTAGAGTTGCAGAGTTCAAGCGAGCCTGGGTTTGGAGTTTTTCTGTGGGATGCAATCCCATTAGTTGAGGAATGCCTCCCCCAAAGCACGGGTTCTGCTGTGAAGCTCTTGCATTTTTCAACCCCTGATCCTCTGTGTAGGATCTCCAGGCTGTTTCAAACTTCATATACTGCACCAGACTACAGATTAATTTTGCAATGTGCCTCATATCATATGGAGTTAATTCACTAGCAGTTATAAATCTTAGCATACTTGCTACAGCAGGATGTGGCAGCAGCCTCAGGG
>NW_015379508.1:5075-10880 GCF_001522545.3 Parus major
GGCCCAGGTGCTCTGATTGGCTTTGAGTCCCTGGGGGGAGGGGGGTTCTCCCTCGGTGTGCTTCTACTGGTCCCTGACCCTGAACTCCATACTCAAGGGTGGAGACCCTCGGGGGTTCTGTCCCTCAAAAACCCCTGCTGTGCCTCTGTTTGGGGCTCTCTGTTTTGGACCTGACTTTGTTTCCATGCTGAATAAATGGTTTCATGAACGGGAGCCCGTCTCGGTTGGTGTTTGATGCTGGTCCCCAGAATCCTGCTGCTTCCCTGGACGAGATCCTGAGATTGTTGACTGGAACAGCAGGAGATCCTAGTCCCTGTTTAGCAGCCAGCTGGCGTAGCTCTGAAAGGACTTGCCAGTTAAAGGGTACCTATTTATCATGTGTTGTGCCATTACCTCACACAACTGGGAATGCTCCTATTGTTCCCCCTCCCTGCTGCCAGCCCTCTTCTATTGGTAAATACATGGGTGCAGAGTTCAGCTCTGCTCCTTTAGTATCCCCGCTTTCAACCGCTTTTTGTTTTACCTCCATCCAGAAGATCAGAGGATCTCTAGTGGGGATGTTTTCTGCCTTGAACATCAGTGGGTTTGAAGCAGCTGACAGCAGGGCTAGACGTGCTTGTCCTCCTGGGCTAGTGGTGAGGTGAAGACTCTAGTTCTCTTTATGGAGATCTTTTGTTTTCTTCTGCTGTGTGGCTTCTTCTGGCTGTGAATGATGTGGTTGTGATAGTAAAAGGTTCTAAAATCTTAGAAAATTTGGAGACTTAGAAAGAAAGTTAGGTTTGGAAAGCCCTGGGAAAAGTAGGCCCTGGGAAATGTTAGGCCTTGTGCTTGCTAAAGATCAGGTCAAACTGCACTTGTGTAGTCAGTATATGATAAATGATACAATTGTTAGATGTGATTAGATACAATTATTGTTTAAAGAACATGAGGAACAATGTTAGAGGTTTGGGGGGGATCACGAGAGATCCATGCTTGGGTAAAAACAATGCATACAACAGAACAATGTAAGTTTAATAATTAATATGTAAGTTGTATAACGATAGAGTATAAAACATGTTCAACTCAAAACCAAATCGGCTCATATTTGGGTATGTGTACCCCTGACACCCAGAGCTCTTCAATAAAGCACCTTCATCTAATCATTCCGTGACTGTGTGTGTTCCTGAACGCTAACAGCTGTAGCTGTGGCGAAGCTGGAACTGTGCTGGGTGCTGGGTCGGGGTTCGGCGCCAGCACGCCCTTTATAGCTTCTGGGGCACTTCTGGCTTTGGATCCGGCCATTTTACGTGATGTCATCTCGGGCCCCGCCCCCCGCAGCAGCCGCCTGTAGGCGTGGCCAGTGGAGGTGGATGGTGGGCGTGGCTTCTGGGCTGAGCCAATCAGCTTGGGGCAGGGGCGGTCTGGGCATTTCCAGGGCGCTGAGGGGTGTGGGCAGCTCCGGTGGCTGAGGGGCAGTGCTGGCACAAGCCGGGACCCACCGTTCTCCTTTGTTCTGCCGCTCGGCAGGGTCCAGACACCTAGGCAGGGTTGCTACATTTCTCTGGTCATCTCATGCTGCCATTTCTCTGCCCGGTGGGGTACAGCCTGCTCCCCAGGCTCTCTGGCTAGGCGGAGTTGTAGAAAACGGCGCTCTAGAATGCAGTTCTGGTGAGAGAGGTGCGTTTAAAGCCGCCCTACCGTGCTGGACACCTGTTTGGTGGAACCCTACTACATATCCATAAATTCTCATACATATTCATACACTCTCATACATATTCATACATTCTTCTTAGCATCTTTGGTGTTCTTCTCTTTAGTTCCCTTCCCAATAGATCAGTCTTCTTGGCGCCATCGAGATTTACATTTCCTGATACCAGAAATGCAATAAATCCCTCCCCCCAGAGTTCTGGTCACTGCTCTCTTCATCTGGATAAGATAGTTTACAAATGCAAGAGTTCTCTAGCTGTATATTTTTTTTTCCTCAGTCTTTGGGTTATGCAAACAAAAGCAGTTTTTATTTTAATACTATGCTATAGCCTAACATATATGTATTATACTACTATTTCTAAGTTTCATCAATAAGAGAAATAAAGAAAACTATATTAATACAACAAAATTTCCCATTCTTATATGCATAACATTCATTCTAATATTTGTGAAAAGCCAACAATATAATATGTATCTATAACAAAGCCCCCCTTTTATTCTTTGTAGATCATTTGACTTGAGCAATAAATTATTTTTTTTTTTGCTTGTTTGTTTATCTGCATGTTTTTGGATTACACAGTAATTAGCTGAATAAAACAGAGAATACAACAAAAAAATTAAACCAGCTATAATACACAAAAGGAAGTTTAACTTTTTCCACTATCTTATTCCTAATAGATTATCTTACTTTTTACAGGGAGTATTTCTCACTTCATTAAGAAATTTTCTCTATTCAATTTCTGTTTGAGCCTTGCATCCAGGTCTTGACATGAAGTTAATACAGGTCTAGGTTGCTGTGTTGGCTTTATCTTTTTACTTACCACTTGTTCTCTTACCAAATCATGGTTCTTTTCTCTGGCAGTAACCGTGAAGCAAATGAATTTTTCTCTTTTCAGGTAATTGTTTTTCAATCTTATACCCCTTGTTCTTAGATTGTCTGTCATCTAATATTTTTCTCTTTACGTATACTAATACCTAACTTGGATGGGTTATAGCAGTGACAATTGATATTTGTGTGGGTAATAAAAAGGAAGCCCGGTGTCTTTCCATGTAAAGCTTTTGATAGCATTTGTAACATGGCTTTGCTGGCGTCTCGAAAGGGAAAAGGATAAGTGACAGAAGAAGGAATAATAGGGGTCCAGTATGGCTTACACCCCCACCAATCCTGCCTATGAGGTTGCAGCTCACAGCAGGTGTTTTATATTCTTCTCGGTGGCGAGTTGTAGTGGTTAGTCTGGTCTTGCCCCCTATTTCCTGGTCACTTCCTCTTTCCTGGTCACTTCCTCTTTTCTAATTTCTAAGCAAATCCTTTTTGACACCTTTAAACAGTAGTTTCCCACCCTTCCTCAGGTATTTCCCACTCAACAGGCACTAGTAATTTTCCATCTGTAACGCAAAAGTTATCATTGAAGTTATTTTTAACAGATTTGGCACACAACACTTCCTGCAATGAGAGGCTTAACTTTGTGAACCACAATACCTATTTTTCTCTAATTTAAACACTTATATTTAATCTAGCTAGCATGTCTCGTATTGGGATGGTTTAGACAAGATGTATGATGTGGCACTGATGGAAGTTGTGATTCTCCCCCCTCCTTCATACAAATCATTTTACAGGCAAAAGCAAAAACTATATGGGCATCTCCCAACCAAAACAGCCCAAATCCTCCTGTTTGGAGTGGGGGTTTTCCTCCCCAAGGTGGATATCGAAGGTGTCTCAGAACTTGTCCAGGCAGGACTTGAAACTACTGATACAGGCTTGGTCTTACTTCCCAGTTAGGCATGATTCTTAGCTCATCCCTTGGATCATTTGGATTGTCTCAGTTCATTACCACCTGATCTCTGCTTCAGAGTCCATTTGGTATCACTCGGTTTCGGTGTTATAGTCCAGTCCTCAGGTCTTTTGATCTTATTGGTGTGAATCCAACTTCACTCTTTGGTCCAGATTGCAGCCTCGCTGCCATAGTTATCAGTAGTACCTGAAAAGGATTTCTTAGCAATACAGGGAAAGTGAAAACATCACATCAAAATTTTCCATCAGTATTCTTTAAAACGCTTGGGCTAAACAAAATTTAACAGTAAACATAGGAGCCAATCTCTTTCTGTGAGTTTGAGTTAAACAAGAAAGGCTAGATTAGTCTTGACTTAAAATAAATCACATTTATTACCTATTCACTCTCTGGTTAATATTTACTTGTTTAGCTTCACAAACTTCTAACAGTTTCTTAGAACAAAACCCCATTCTTTTTAACAATAAGAGTAAGAGAAAGAAAGGAAGAAAGAGAAAAAGAAATCTTGCTTTAAGAAATTAAACACCTTGACGAGGTTTTCAGAACTTAGCAAGAAAGATGACTTTTGCTTTTGTCTTATCATTTACTGGTTTGTTCCTCGGGTTTTGTTTTGGTTTTTTTCCTATTCACAGCAGGTTTTTTTTTCAGGTTGTTTCTCTCTCCCCCGCCCCTGCTGCCGCAGCTCTGGGCCGAGCAGGCTCTGCTTCAGCAGCTCGCTCTGCAGGGGGCCCATAGGCTGCTACCTGCGTGTGGACTCTGGGGACAAAGCCCGTGCTCCATCTCTCCCCGCTGCGCCGTCCCTCCACACACAGGACTGGCATGTTCAAACATGCCGAGGGGCAGAGCCCGGAGTCCACAGTGCTCTGGTGTGGGGCTCCTCTGCTGGACCAGCTCGCTCCTCAGCCGCAAACCTCACCCAGCGCCGCGGCTGGGCCAGCGAGCGCTTCTGGCAACCCCCGGCCCCTCAAGACCCTGGCACAGACACGGCGGGTCCCGCTCCAGCCGCTTTACATGAAAGCAGTTAAACAACTCCCAAACCTAGCGACTCCTAACCCAGCGCTCCAGATGCTCCCGACATCCCCCCCTTTCTGGCACAATTCTCACCTCTAATCACGCTTGAAAGCTCTCTTCCCCACAATCCAATGCTCGCTCCTGGAGCCAACAAGACACTTCTCGCTCTCCTTCTAATTTCCACAGCTCTAATGATCTAAAGGGATCGCAAACCTCTCTCTCTCTCTGCCACCATCACTGCACCACTCTTTACACCACATCCGTCCAGAATCTCCACTACACAGATTCCTCTGCCTCAGAATCAACTACAAATTCTAACACTTCCTTTTGGGGACCCTCCCCAAAGCCATCAAAGGCCCTAGACACAACTGACACTGCAGATGACCCCCGCAGAGAGGCTGGAGAGACCAGTCAGCCAGCCCGCTGCCTTTACCAACTAAAACAAATCTGCAGCTACTATTTCTGCTCCTCCAAACAGATCCTCAGTTAAATTCTTTCTTCACTTTTCCCCAGGATGCATTTTTTTGGAAATCCTTTTAAGCTCTTCTCCAAACTTTACTGCTCTTCCTTAAATCTCAAATTTTAAACATAAACACAGTTTACTGCTGCAAAAGCTTACCACACAATCACACAGGGAATTGTCTTAGGACTTAATAAAACAAAAGCTATAACTACAGGGTGTCCCCCCCACTCCTCCTTGACTGAGACTTATGCTACACACCAGCACCACTCTGCATTCTACTTGCACATCTGGCTCAGAAAGAGCTCCCTGATAGTCTCACGCCAGTCCTCAACCCCTCACCACAACACAAACAACCTAATACAGTCCACTTCCTTCCAAACAAACCAAAATCAACTTTTAAATTAACAACTACACATTTATTTACTCATATTCACTCACATCTATTTTACTCACTCTCACTCATTTTTACTCAAAGCTAAACAACAATAAAATACTTTTCATTTTCAAGGTACTGATACCTTCCCATGGATATTATAAGGCCTTGGATATTTTAGGTTTGTGATAAATTATTGCATGGATTAAAAATTCGGAAAGATATAAGAGAAATATGTTTGTAATAAAGTGTAATATAAAATGTAAAAAAAAAAAACCCCCCCCGCTCTGGGTCTGGTCAGAAAAAAAAAAAACCCTTGTTGGAAAAGGACAGATTGCCACCAGCAATCAAGATAACGAACTCAGGAGAAACCCATCTACTCAGATAAAACTGACAAGATGAGGGCCATCAAGGACACAATAGAACTGGCTCAGAGAATCACCAACCTCCGGACCCAAGCGACGCCCTACAGATTTCTGTAG
>NW_015379509.1:0-888 GCF_001522545.3 Parus major
AGGAACTGGAAGTGGAGAGGGAAGACATGCAAGAAGAGTTGGACCATGGGACTGCTGCTGCCTTGAAGAAGAGAGGAACAGAAGAAATCAAAGGGACGGACAATGGACAACTCCAGACTTCTGCACTGAGGAAGAGCGAAATGGCCAAAGGAACTTTGAAGAAAAGCTTCGTAATCGTGCAGAGAAAATCTCCTGACAACTGCATGGGCCAGTCTCATCTCCAGGTAGGCAGAGGCACTGACCTTCAGTCCACTGCCATGTCCCTGAAGAATTCCAGTGATATTTCCCATAAAGAAGTGGGACTCTATATCCCTGTCAGTCCTGGCCTGCTTGGCCAAAGCAGCCCAGGCTGCAGCAGGCAGCCTTGTCTGTCTGCCTGGCCCCAGCCAGAGACCATTGACTGCCAGATTGTTTCCTGGCACGCCCAGAATGACTGCTACAGCTCTGGAGTTTGCTGTTCAAATCTGCTGCAGGCAAATGCTGGGCATGGGGAGCTGCTTCTCCTGTGCCCACACAAGACCATGGCAACACGTGGGGATTTGGATTTGGTGTGGGAAGGAATGGAGCAGGTGAGCAGGGCGATGGACTAAACCCAGCAGAGTTCTGTACCAAGAGATCTGAACAGCAGCAGCTGCACTGCTGGTGCCTTGAGGATGCTTCCCAAGATGGAGATTTCTGAGGCACAGCTCTTGTGGTGTTTGAAATAAGGCAATCATCTCCCGTCTGAATCCCCAGCAGGCTGTTGGAGCACAAGAGGAACAGCTGCTACGTGTCTCACAGACCAGGCTGGAACCAAATCAGCCGGTTGCATCAGCTCAGGAAAAGACAGAGACACCTGAACTAACCACTGAGCCCAGGAGAACCCTTGAGCAGGTAAAATGGGCTTTC
>NW_015379509.1:2017-10660 GCF_001522545.3 Parus major
ATGTAGGATGTATTTATAGACAAATAAAGAGGTTGTTATGATCATGATTAAACTAAAAGATCTTTTTCAGAATTACTTACTCCCCAATAAAGGGTATATAACTATAACTTCCAGTATAGTGCATTATATTTGAAGCAACTTTGAAGCAATTCTTTTCAAGCCCGGAAAACCAATTCTGAATCAGAAATTGATCACCCAGACCAATGATCATGGGCAAAGATTTCTCTCAGCCTCAAGGAGTGACACTGAGGGACATGATCACTCCAGGGAGGAATCTGCAGAAGGGAGACGTGTGACATAATCCACTTTGGTGAGGTCAGGAGACTCCTGCCATGTGTGGAGCTTTTTCATTTGTCCTTAGGAAACTGCAACCTGTTTTATTCTGAGAGTCACAGAATCTCAGGCTGGGTGAGCTTGGAGGCACTTCTGGAGGTCACCTTGGGTCATTGTAGAGACAGACACACAACACACACACACCCCCACACACACACTTGAGCAGAGACAACAATGGCTCCTCTTCATTACATTATCTCAAGTTTACACCCTTAACAAAACGTGGTCTGAAGCCATTAGTTACATTAAAACAGCTCATTATATTCATTGGACAAAGCAATAGCTCATTGTATTTTATTGGTACAAAGCAATTAATGTCAATAATTCATTGGCAAGAGCTTACTACAGATTATTAAGGCACATATGCTCTCCTAAGGCATAACTCTCCCCTAACTGCAAATATCCCTTATGTATCTATTTTATTGGTTTGCATGCTAAAGGCCTTGCTTTCTTCCTTGCTATGGATAAACTTGTATTTTATCAATTTCTTCTTCTGCTAACCCAACTGATGAGCCTGCAGACCGGTTGCTAAGCCCAGCCACACTTCCCTCTTTTTGTATTTGAGCTACAAACACAGCTGTCAAGGATTTTTGCAGGGCCCTTTGCTAAAATCCAAGCATGCAGGGGAGACACAAAGCAAGAATTACAATCACTAACAAGATTAGCAATCCAGTCTTCAACAAAGATCCAAGCCACCCAGTGATGGCCCAGCCCTTGAAAAGATCATCTATCCATCCTTCATTCACGTGTCGTTAACTCTCCCTTTCAAGTTTGCAGTGCTTTTGTAGATTGATTCACTGTGATCTGATAAATTCATACAACACATTCCTTCAAAATCCTGACATCCATGACCATGTGCCAATAACAGAAAATCACAGTGGCTGCATTCTGCAAAGTGGCATGTCTAATGCTATCTACACCCACTTAAAGCTACAGATGTGTCATTGCTTTGTTTGGCTAGCCAACAACCAAGTCTATGCATTGAGGTTAAAGTGTGAGCTGCAGCCACTCCAGGTGCCAAAACAGATGCAGAAATAACAGAACCAGGTCCCCAAAAGGCCACAGCATCCTGACACTAAGAAGTAAATGTGTGTCAAAGTGATCATGTTCTTCTTACCTCTTGATCTACCATTGTTCTGTTGGGTGTCAATAAGGTCAATCGCCCCAACCTGCAGGGACCTCCTGTTATTTTACTTGGAATACCAAACCAAGCACGATCACCACAGATTAAAAACACACCCTTTGGCAGCTGCAAAGGCACATTAGAGGCACGTGATGTACGGCATGAGGTAGAGTTACACCATCAGCTTGCATTTCTATATACGTCTAAGGCTGCATTTACATTCTGAGGTAACCCCCTTGTGGTCTTGTCTTTGTCCCTGTAACTAAACATTACACAAGCATCCATTTGCAAGGATCCCAGCAATTCTAGTTCTTGTGGTTCAGCGGTAACCTGAGCAAGAGGGCCTAAATGCTATCCCAGGAGTCTACATTATGTACAGGATTTCTTGATTTACAATTAAAAGCTTGTGAGGGACAAGGCCAGTTGTTAGGAGGAACACCAACAAGACACGTAGAGCATGGCTTCTCAGGATTGGCGATTGCTAAACACAGCGTATCCTGATGTACGGCTTTAGCCAGTGTCACTCACACCTTCCGTTTTGGCTGTGGAGCCATCCATCCTGTTCCTTCCTGTGTGCTCCAAAGAAGGCTTGACACAATGAGCAGGAATCCAGCGTGGTCCATTTTCTGTGCAAACACAAGCATAACCCTTTCCCCGGGTTATTAAATCTACAGCACCACTCCATTGGCCACTTACCAAATCCCTCTCTGCTATAATTTCTATGTCCCCTGCTTCTCTGTTACCACTGTCGGCCCAGCTGCAGCCAGGGAAACAGGGGAGATAGTATAGCATAGAAAAGAAGAACTTAAAAACGAGGCCCTTTCCCTTAGCTGAGATGCAAGTGCAGCTTTATTTCTTGGGGTCCCGTGGAGAAGAGCAGGAGGGAAAGAGCAAGAGCTATCGATAAGCACCCCTTCTTGAAGGCAGGGGGAAGAGGGTGGCTTACATTCACACAACCAAAAGGGGAACTGGGGAGAAAGAGATAAGGGAAAGAAGCTTACAATTCTACATTTTCGGGGGTACATTCTTTGCGTCATACCATCTTTTCTAACTGCATTACAACACCTCACCTGCACCCAAGCAGGCTTTTGCAACTGAGATTTTGAAATCAAAGTAGAAAAACGAGGAAATAAAGGAGGCCAAGAAGTTTTCTCCCTATAGGATAAAAAGTTTAACACATAAACTGCTTTGTGCAGTCGTGCCTGGGGGGTTTCTCCTTGTATTCCCCTTTTTTCTTTTTGAAGCTGATGCTTCCGAGTGCCATAGGCATGTTCAACAATAGCTTGTCCAGTAGAAGAATGAAGAATACCTGTATCATATACAATTCCCCATGCAGCCAAAAATTTTTGTGTTCTCTGAGATATATAACAAGATCCATTATCAGTTTTTATTTTTTGAGGTACTCCTAGAATTGCAAATGCCTCTTTGAGGCAAATGACGAATATCATCCAAAGCTTTTTCTCCTGCATGTGCAGTTGCTACAATAGCAAAGTGAGAAAAGTATCAATAGACATGTACATGCTTTGGTCTCCCAAACACATCAATCTGAGTGTCACGATCCGCAAGGTGGGATTCGTGATGTGGTTCTTTCATTCGATCTTAGTGTACAAAAGATTATCAGGGACTTAAACCAAGGACTTAAACAGCAAAACACACTTTATTGAGTGCTCATCAGCACTAATCTGCGATAGAGGGAAAAGAGGAGAAAGCAAAGCATAAGAAAAAGAGAGTAAGGGGATTATAGCTACCAACGTCAAAGTCCACTCAGCCGTCCAAAGACGCAGAGTCTTCTGTCCGCTGGGGAGATCTCAAAGGAAGGTAAATTTGGGGTGTGATTTTATAGTCTTTTACAAAGCGAGGGGCACAGGGCCAAAACCAGAGGAGATTGATGATCATTGTGATGAATTCCATTGCGCAGGGGGCAGGTGTAGGGTCTAGAGCAAACCACATCTTGCAAGTCTTTGCTCACCAGCAGGAACGAGGGCAGTGAACCGTGCAACCACCTGCAAACAATCACTGAGCAAACATCCACCTCAGCTAGGCCCAAACCCGTAAACCTAGTCCCTTGTGATATTCAGGGTCTCAGTCTCCGTCCTTGAGACAGACGTTGTGAGACAGATGAGAGAATCTTCAGACCGTCTCTTACACTGAGTTATGTCTGTCTGCCAAAACTGCAACGCTTGCAACCCTCTGGGCTTCGTCCCATAACACATAGGAACACGTGAACCGTGACTGTCAGGGCATACAACAATCATTGAACGAGCATCATTGTTACTAAGACCAAATTGTCGTGGTAATGCTTGAAAACCTTGACGGTAAAATGGATAAGACAGCTTGTTGCCTGTGGTGAGGAACCATTAAGGCAACATTGGCAACAAGAGCATCAGCATTTCCTTCCGTGAAAAACCCCGGGAGAGAAGTGTGACTGTGAATATGCATCACAAAATATGATTCAGGGCGTTGCTGAATTGTATCCCACAATTCCGCCAACACATCAAATAAAGGTGGGTGATCAATTTCAGCTAAAACAACTTTATCTAATTTTCCGGTCAAATTTGCTCCATAGGCAGAATCTGTCACAATATTTACAGCTTGAGGGAACAATTGAAATGCAGTGGCCTTGGCTCTCAGTTCAACAATTTGCAGTGAACCAGTTTGATATTTTACCACAGGTTGCCAATTACCATTAATTTGCAATGCAACTGCAGTTTTTTCTGTTTTTCCAGAGCCATCTGTAAAAACACCGGGTCCATCTACAGGGCTTTCCATACTTAACTGCTTTTGGCCAACTGGTACTTGCTGAAAAAATTTCAGTGAAGGGTGATTTGGTAAATGACAAGACACCTGCCCTGTAAAAGCAGCCATAGCAGCTTGGAATGTAAGCACGGCAGCTTGTAAGTTATCACAGCTTGCCAATAACTGTTGGCACAACACCACTCAAAATACCAGTTCTGAAGAGGCAAAACAATTCTTTCAGGATCTTGACCAGTCAATCCAACACATTGTTTAGGACACTTAATAAGTTCAGCAATTAATTCAAAAAGACCAGGGGCAGGTTTTATAGATCAAAAAGGTAAAAATAACCATTCTAACATATGTAAAGGATCTTCCCACTGATCACTCCATTGCACAAGAATTGCAAAAGAAGTCATTGCTACCAATCAAAACAAATAATCGTACTATTTGTGCCAATAGGTCAATGCGAGAGACAAATTTCTCAAGCAAAGCTTTGACAACCGATTCAGGAACAAAAAGGGCTTCTGGGGTCAACTCACCAGTTGGGTATCAGTAGGGTTTTCTGACCCCTTTAACATTTCTAAATGTGGTTGCAATTGTGAATTGGTAAGTCCCAAATAAGGTCTTATCCAATTAATTGATTGCCAGGGCTTTCATTTCTTCATGCGGGAACAGGAACGCCACAGCACCAATATGATGATTGGATCGTTCATTTATTCTCTAAGTTTGGGTACATTTACACTGTACACAAATCTACACACACAAGTATTTCTTCTGCAATTGACTGCATGTGTTGTTCGTTGTCGCTTCATTGTAAAAATAAGCAGGGAACAGAAACTAAGTGTAAAACTAAGTCACAGAGGCTTCTCACTCAGGCCTGAGAAAGCATGAGAAAGAATCCAAACAGTCCTTGGTAAAGGACAACAATCTACAGGTGTTGTTTAGGCAAGGCGCGGTGTTCCACTTAACCAATGATGGTGGATATGTTGCTTTAATGGCCAAGGAGAGTTTTACCTCTCAGACCTTCTCAAACATGTGTATAAAAGAAGATTAAGAATAATTAAGTTTGCTCTCTTGGACGATGCAGCTGAGAGAGTCACGTAGGGCTTTGCCGTTCCTAATACAGCGCGACAGCTGTTCACACACCCTTAGAAGCATTCTTATTGGATAATTACATTTGCGTATATCGGACCACAACTTGTTCAATTTCTCTATTTCTTTCTTTGTGTTCTCTTGCTGACCACGACTGTCCCTTCCCTGTCTGATAACCTTGCTCTTGTTCTTAAGTGTTCCTTTTTATGGTCAAATTTGTTCTAACGCAGCCCAGACTCTTACATCTCCCACTCTTTTCTTAAAAATTGGAGTAACTAAATTGTGCAACATTTGTTGAAGGCCTTGTAACAAACAAGGAAGATTCAGCATAAAACTTAGAAATACAAGCAGTAACATTATTGCCCCCTTGATCAAGGTCTGCCACCAACCCTTTAAACCTAACCTAGCAAGCCAGTCGGAAATCTTCAAAATCTTCACACCCGCGTCTGTGTGCTGACAACAAAAAACCTATAGCTGCGTGATTTTGCAAGGTAGCATGCCTAATACTATCAGCATCAGTTAGCAACTCACTCAACATTTTCAAAATCAAATTAAGCTGTTTTTCTCCCTAACAGGCAAGAGGAGCTATATTTTTTTGCATTTATGGCAGCCATTCCCCCTGGTAAAAGGAAAGATATTGCAATGATAGTTGCCAGTGATGGTGACTGCACCATCTAAGCCTGCCGTGGTTTTAAAGCATCAGCTAAAAAATCACTAGAAAACTTACTTATTTCTTGCTGTGAGATATGGGATAGAACAAGAGCAAAACAGGCTTCAAACTTACAAGGAACAAAGAAGGTTTCTTAACCAAACTACAAGAATAAGAAACCAGACTGGAACTTCTAGAACTCTTTTTCTTTACCACACAACCATTGCCTCGTTCACATGACAACACAGAGACAAAACCTTGGTGGTTAAAACAGTCCCAACTTTGCTATAGTCTCTTCATCAGTCTTTGTAGAGAAAAAGAAGTTCTCTTCTGCTGATTTATGGAGTTTTTCAGAAGAAAAACATTTTCTAATGGTTTTCTATTTTTCTGATGCCAGCCACCCGGAGAACTCTGCCATCAGTTCTCTCCTCCCATTTCACACCACTCTGAGGTGTGTTTTGGGCTGATGAGTCAAGAGGGGGTGTCATTTCAAGGATGAATTATTCAAAGGCAAAAGTTCTCTTCATCTGTCTCTGTAAGCATTTCTGGAACCAGAAGTTTTCTCTTTGCCTCTTAAAGGCTGCAAATTTTTAACAACTCTCACTTCTCCATTTCTGTTCCAGCATCACATAAGATCACAACTACTTCACTATTTGCTTAAATCCACACTTTGAAATACTCTATTCCCCCCAAATACTCTTTCATGAATTAAAGGAGTTTTTTCAGAACACTGTTGTCCATCTCTATAGTTTTAGCAAAAGAATATTTCAGCTTATTAAAGCACCTCCTTATTTCTCTCTCCCGTCTGAAGCTTAATTCCTTTTTTCACTGTCTTTGATAGTTTATGTTGCCTCTTTACCTGTTGATCACGCTCTCTCTTCCCCTCTCTCTGGGAAAAAAAAAAAAAAAAAAAAAAAAAAAAAAAAAAAAAAAAAAATACTAACCTGCAAGTCTCATCTGGGTAGTGAAAGGGTTCAAATCTTGCCCAGGCCTTGTAGATGGTCTTGTGATCTCTGCCGGAGCAGCGGCTGGAGCTGTCTGCAATGGAAGATTTTTCATGGCTGCTCTGGAGAGTGTGGCCACTGTCTCAGCACGCTGCAGGTCAATGGCTTTCTTCTCTTTACTCGACAATCTCTGGTGAAACTCAGCAGTGGCAGAAACTGCAGCCGAGCCAGGGACCGGCCTGGCCCAGCAGGCCTGCTGTACAAGGCCCAGCGAGCCCTCCGAGAAGGGGCTCCTGACACTTCACACTCTCCATCCTCCCTGGGAAGCGCAGAACTCTAGCCAGCCCTGCTCCCCCCCGCGGCCTTGTCCGGCCTGGGTCGGGGGAGGAGGAGGCTGAACTGAAACCCTGTTACTTCTCCAAAAGCCAAAAACCAAAGAGAAACAGAAATTCTCGGGCTTAGGTCTTAAGGTGGTGTTCACAGGTTGATCTCACTTTTCAATGGTGAAAACTACTGTCAGCTGTCAGAAATGGCCAGTTATTGGCCAGGAGAAAAACTCCCATCGGCCTCCAGCAGCCTAAACTTCCTTACGTGTTTCCCTTTGTTTTCTTAAATGCTAATCCATCACGGCTGGGTACACTGGACTTTACATTCTCTCCCAACTGCCTACTTTTCTGTCCCCTCCTCTCTCATTCTACTTCCTTTGTCATCAGGTCTTCAACGCCTCCCCTCTCCCAGCCCACAACAGCACCCAACAAACCAAGCAGAACATATCCAAACCACAAATGGCAACAGACAGAACCAGCAACTTTCATTCTGTTATAAATACATACTGTGATATTGGCTTTTCACAAGTATTAAGATGAATGGTACATGTATAATGTTAGAATAGCTTTTGCTATGTCTTTTTCTTACTCTCCTGCAGTTAACTAGAACTGAGGCGTAGGTCAGAAGAATTTTAGACGTGAGGTTTAAGTCCTGTCAGAACGGGCAAGATAACCTCCAGTGAACAGATGAGGGGGCCCAGGCTGCTCTCAACACTTACTGCTTGTGGAAGAACAAGCCATGGCCCAAATTCAAAGACGATAAGAGAGAAATGAAATGCACAAAGTCAAGAAACACGCATGCTCTAGAAAGGTGGACCCAAAGAATGGCCATGCAAAACATTTCCTAGAAAAGTCTGAATATGCATATAGTCCATACTGTCCAAATGGTATATAAAGGGTGTTTCCAAAGCAGCAGGTGTGCTCTTGGCAGAGAGTCAAGGCATCCAGCCCTTACTCTTTGCTTTATTTTCTGTCTCTTATTGTCTTTATTAAACCTTTTCAAATGTTGCAGGAGAGTGAACCTCGTTGTTCATAATTCTTTCACCTAATAACCTTTTGGCTTCAGCAAGTATCACCTCATCTCTCACAACCTTATAAAGTCTTTGTTCTTCTTCCCAAAGTTCAGGAGTTTAGCATGACCTTGGCTGAGGAGCAGCCCATGTCCATTAGTAAAGCTCACTGAAAAATATCAATTGATTTAGCCAGTTGTAATGATCATGGGTCATGTGTTTTACAGAGGGCACATAATAAGAGGGACATAGATAGGCGGATCGGGAAGTCCCAAGTACCTTCCAAGTACCCCAGCCAACAGGGAAAAGGAATGAGAAGAAAAGAAGGCTACTTGCTCCAACTGATTCAGAGAGATCCCATTGGAGACACGCCTAATGGACTCTTTCCCTTTGTTCGAATCACACGACTTTTACAGGACTCCTCTGTCTC
>NW_015379510.1:0-1153 GCF_001522545.3 Parus major
TGACAGCACCGAGGAAACCCCGGGGGTGAGAAGAGGGCCACCCCCTCAGGGTGACAGCCCCGAGGCCACCCCCTGAAGGTGACAGCACCAAGGCCACCCCTCAAAGTGACATCACCGAGTGCCACCCCCCTCAAGGTGACATTCCCGAGGCCACCTACCTGCCGAACACGGGCTCCAGGGTGTTGGGCACGTACTGCTCCCTCTGTCCCAGCGTCCTCTTCCCCAGCGACACCCGCACGTAGGGATCGCTCTGGGGACACCGAGGTGACACCGCGCTGGCACCGGGCCGGGCTCGGCCGGCCCCGCGGGGACCCCCGGGGTGTCCCCTCACCAGCCCGGTGACATCGCGGGGGGACAGCTCGAAGGCTCGCACGATGTAGACGCGGAGCAGGCACCGCTGGGGCTCGCGGGGCGGCAGCCGCTGGAAGTAGCGGGGCACGGCGGGGCCCGGCCCGGCCTCCTCGGGCACGGGGTAGATGCGGAAAAGCCCCTGAGAGCCCCCCCGGGGGGTCCTCCGGGGGTCCCTCCCTGCTTCCCCCACGGGGGAAATGGGTGGGGGTCTCACCCACCTTGAAGTTGGCCACGGGCTCCGGGGGCTGCGCGGCCGAGCGGGGACGGCCCGGTTTGTAGAGGGGGAAGGTTTGGCAGAAATCCTGCAGCCCCTCGAACTCGGGCACCGCCTCCAGCTCGCAGCCGTAGATCTGCGGGGCAGAGCCGGCTGTGGATCATCCGCCGGGCCCGGCCTCATCCCGGCTCGGGATCCGCGGCCTCGGCCCCTTCTTCATCCTCCTTCTTGCCCCTGCTTCATCCCTGCCCCTGTTCCCATTCCCTCCCCATCCGTGTTCCCATCCCTGTCCCCATTCCCATTCCCTGTTCCCATTTCCTCATCCCTGTCCCCATCCCTGTTCCCATATCTCCATCACTGTTCCCATTCCCTGTTCCCATTCCCTCATCCCCATCCCTGTTCCCATTCCCTCCTCATCCCTGTTCCCATTCCTGTTCCCATATCTCCATCCCTGTTCCCATTCCCTGTCCCCATCCCTGTTCCCATTCCCTCATCCCTGTTCTCATTCCCTGTTCCCATTCCCATCCCTGTCCCCATTCCCTGTCCCCATCCGTGTCCCCATTTCCCCGTCCCTGTCCCCATTTCCCC
>NW_015379510.1:1468-7173 GCF_001522545.3 Parus major
GGGGACAGGTGGGGACAGGTGGGGACGGGTGGGGACGGGTGGGGACAGGTGGGGACAGGTGTCCCCGATGTTGCTGATTTCCCCCCGTGCCCACCTGGTCCTCAGCGCCGATGTTCCTCAGGCGGCTGAGCAGGTCCTGCAGGGAGCAGAGGGGAAACTGAGGCACGGTGGAGGGGGACCTGTGGGACCTGGGGGACCCGGGGGACATCAGGGACCCGGGGGACCTCGGGGACCTCGGGGACTCACCCGAGCCGTCCTGGCTGGGGCTGTGGCCAGGAGAAAGGAACAGAAACGCTTCCAGAGGCTGGAGGAGACGGGCGGGGAGAGGAGATCCTCTGTGGGAGAGAGGGACGGGCGGGGGTGAGGGATGGGACAGCGGGAATGGGGCTGGGGACACCGGGATTGGGGCTGGGGACACCGGGAATGGGGCTGGGGACACCGAGGATGGGGCTGGGGACACCGAGGATGGGACAGGGATGGGACAGGGGTGGGACAGGGATGGGACAGGGGTGGGACAAGCAGCACCTGGCATTGCCACAGCCGTGTGAGAGCCGCTGCCGGAGCCCAGGAGCCGCTCGGGACGGGGCGGGGGACAGCGGAACCGCGCCAGGTCCCTGACGCTGGCCTGGCCCAGCAGCAGCCGCCGCTCGGTGCCGGCCCAGAGGCGCAGGCGGATGGGGGGCACGAACCGCTCCTCCTCGGGCAGCGCCTGCGGGGACACGGCCGGGTCACCCGAGTGCCACCCGAGTGCCACCCGCGCCCGGGGGGGACCCTCCGGCCCTGCCCCGCTCACCAGGGTGAGCACGAAGGCGTTGCTGGGGAAGTTGGGGTCGGTGGCCATGTCCTGGATCGGGGGGGTCCAGAGGCTCTGCTCCCCCCACTGCAGCTCCAGGCGCGGCTCCCGCACGGCTCCGCGCAGCCCCCGCAGCCCCCAGGCCAGCACCTGGCGGGACACCGGGCTCCGGTCACCCCGCGGGGCTCCCCTCGCTGCGGGGCTCAAGGTGCCGGGTCCCCATCCGTGTCACTGTCACTGTCCCCCGTGCTGGCCTTGCTTGTTCCCGTCTTCCTTCCTGCTGCTGTCCTGTCCCCTGTCCCTGTCCTGTCCCTGTCCCCTGTCCCTGTCACCAGCACCTTCAGCTCCGTCCACAGCCTGCGCCACTCCCAGGCTCCATCTCCAGCCTTGTCCCCATCCCTGTCCCCGCAGTCCCCATCCCTGTCCCCATCCCTGTCCCACCCCTGTCCCATCCCTGTCCCCATCCCATTCCCTGCTCCTCGCTGTCCCCATCCCTGTCCCCATCCCTGTCCCCGCTGTCCCCAGCCCTGTCCCCATCCCTGGACTGGCTCCCACCTCCAGCGCCACCCTCTGCAGGCGCGGCCGCAGCTCCGGGGGGAAGCCGAACTCGCAGTTCCTCCTCAGGGGCGGGGGCCTGAGCGGGGCCGGGGTCCCGTCCTGCCGTGAGGGGGACACGGAGGCAGTGTCACCCCAGCCCTGGGTGTCACCCCAGCCCTGGGTGTCACCTCCGTGTCACCGCTGTCGCCGCTCACCTCGGACTCGTGGAGGAGCTCGAAGGCCGCCAGCAGCTCCCCGGCCGGGCCCCGCGGGCCGTGCAGGGGGTGAGGCTGGAGCCGGGGGGGCTCCCGGTGTCGCACGTCCAGCCAGACCCGCGGGAGGCACACGCTCCTCCCCAGGAGAGCACCGGCACCCTGCGAGGCAGCGCCTGAGAGCGGGGCTGGGGCTGGGGGTGTCCCTGTCCCTCCATCCCAACCCCTGTCCTTCCATCCCAACCTCTGTCCTTCCATCCCAACCTCTGTCCTTCCATCTCAACCTCTGTCCCTCCATCTCTGATCCCTGTCCTTCCATCCCTGATCCCTGTCCCTCCATCCCTGACCTCTCCTGTCCTTCCATCCCTGAATCCTCCTGTCCCTCCATCCCAACCTCTCCTGTCCTTCCATCCCAACCTCTGTCCTTCCATCCCAACCCCTGTCCCTCCATCCCTGAATCCTCCTGTCCTTCCATCCCTCCTGCCAACCTTCCATCCATGTCCCACCCATCCCATCCCATCCCATCCGATCGATCCCATCCCATCCCATGGATCCCATCCCTGTCCCGAGTGTCCCTCACCTGTCCCCGCTGCTCGCACACCTCCACCACCACAGCCGGGGGGTCCTGCTGTGTCCCGCGGGGGTCCCCGAACAGCAGCACCCCCGGGAAGAGCAGGGTCTGCTCCCAGCGCGGCTCCGGAGCCCCCCGCACCGCCCGCGTGCGCTGGCTCAGGGACACGAACGACACCTGCGCGGTGACACCTGGCGACAGCGACACCGTCAGTGCTGCCCCGGGCTGCCGGGGAAGGGGGGCGCGGGGCCCGGGGGTCACACCTAGGGGGGTCCTGGAGCTGCCGGGCGCCAGATCCAGCGCCTGGAAGATGTAACAGCGGAGCTGGAAGCGGCCGGGCCCTGGGGACAGGCGGGGGGTCAGGAGGGGCTGGGAGCTCCCGGTCCTTCCCGGTCCTTCCCGGTCCTTCCTTGACCCCTCCCGATCCGTTCTTAACCCTTCCCGGACCCTTCCCGACCCTTCCCGATCCATCCCCGGTCCCTCCCCGGTCCCTCCCCGTCCCCTCCCGGTCCCTCCCCGGTCCCTCCCGGTCCCTTCCGATCCCTCCCTGACCCCTCCCGGTCCCTCCCGTCCCCTCCCCGGTCCCTTCCCGACCCCTCCCGGCCCCTCCCGATCTATCGCCCGTCCCTCCCGGTCCCTCGCCGGTTCCCCCCTGACCCCTCCCGATCCGTCCCGGTCCCTCCCTGACCCCTCCCGTCCCTTCCCGGTCCCTCCCCGGTTCCCCCCTGACCCCTCCCGGTCCCCGTGGCTCACGTTGGAAGCTGCAGAGGATGAAGAGGGGCGGCTGCTGCGGGGGTGTCAGGGAGGAGCCCCCCGGCAGCTGCCCGGGATCGCCCTGGGCCGGCTCCTGGATGTCCCGGGAGGGGACAGGGCTGGCCCGGGGTGACACCGCTGTCCCCCGCTCCTGCGGGACCCCCCCGAGGAGGAAGAGCGGAGCCACGGGCGGGGGCTCGGCGGGGACCAGGCGGCGCTGCCAGCGGCGCCGGCGGCACCGGGGACCCGCCGGGACCTTGGGCTGGAAGGGGCAGCCCCAAAAACACTCGGGGTGCCAGGCCTCGTCCTCCCACAGCTCCTCGGGGTCCTGCGGCGGGGCAGGGGACAGCGGGACACGGGGACAGCGGGGACAGCGGGGACACGGGGACATGGGGACAGCGGGGACAGCGGGACAGAGGGACAGCGGGACAGCGGGGACAGCGGGGACAGCGGGGACAGCGGGGACAGAGGGACAGCGGGACAGCGGGACATGGAGACAGTGGGGACAGCGGGACACGGGGACAGCGGGGACAGTGGGGACACGGGGACAGAGGGACACGGGGACAGAGGGATAGCGGGGACAGCGGGACACGGGGACAGAGCCCTGTCACCCTCATCCCCGTCACCCCCTTCCCTGTCACCATCATCCCATCACCCCAATCCACCACCCCATCCCTCTCACCCCCACCTCTGTCACCTCCCTCTTGTCACCTCCACCCGTGTCACCTCCACTCCTGTCACCCCATCCTAGTCACCCCCATCCTGTCACCTCCACCCTCCTGTCCCTGTCACCTCCATCCCTGTCACCTCCATCCCTGTCACCTCCACTCCTGTCACCCCATCCTAGTCACCCCCATCCTGTCACCTCCACCCTCCTGTCCCTGTCACCTCCATCCCTGTCACCTCCATCCCTGTCACCTCCATCCCTGTCACCCCATCCCCGTCACCCCATCCTGTCACCTCCACCCTCCCGTCCCTGTCACCTCCATCCCTGTCACCTCCATCCCTGTCACCCCATCCCCGTCACCCCATCCTGTCACCTCCACCCTCCCGTCCCTGTCACCTCCATCCCTGTCACCTCCATCCCTGTCACCCCATCCTAGTCACCCCCATCCTGTCACCTCCACCCTCCTGTCCCTGTCACCTCCATCCCTGTCACCTCCATCCCTGTCACCCCATCCCCGTCACCCCCATCCTGTCACCCCCACCCTCCCGTCCCTGTCCCCGCGGTTGTCACCAGGGTGCTGAGCGTGTCGGTGTCCGTGTCCCGTGTCTCGGTGTCCCTGTGGCGGATCCGGAGCCAGCGCCGCCGCCGCAGGTTGTGACAGGGCTGTCCCTTGCGGTGCCACCGTGCCGGGGGGCTGCCATCGTCCGTGCCCAGCCCGTACTGCCACCCTGAGAGCAGGGGACAGCTCCTTCTGTGTCACCGTGTCACTGCCACCGTGTCCCTGTCACCCTCACCCCTGTCACTGTGTCCTTGTCACTGTGTCCATGTCACCGTGTCCCTGTCACTGTGTCCCTGTCACTGTGTCCTTGTCACTGTGTCCCTGTCACCCTCACCGTGTCACCGTGTCACTGCCACCGTGTCCCTGTCACCCTCACCCCTGTCACTGTGTCCCTGTCACTGTGTCCCTGTCCCCCTGTCCCCCACCCTGCTGTGCCCACCGGTGTCCCCCCCTCACCGTCCTCATCCACGTCCCCCTCGGTGTCCACGTGCCAGTCGCTGGTGACGCTCCAGCCCTGGGGACACGCCACCTCCTCCTTGGGTGGCACCGCCTGTCCGTCCTGCAGAGCCGGGCGCGAGCTGAGCCCCGGGGCTCCAGTGTCCCCCCCAGTGTCCCCCCGGTGTCCCCGGTGCTGTCCCGTGTCCCCCGCAGTGTCCCCGGTGCTGTCCCGTGTCCCCCCCGGTGTCCCCCCCGGTGTCCCCGGTGCTGTCCCGTGTCCCCCCCGGTGTCCCCCCCGGTGTCCCCGGTGCGCCCGTGTCCCACCCGGTGTCCCCCCGGTGTCCCCGGTGCTGTCCCGTGTCCCCCCCAGTGTCCCCCCGGTGTCCCCGGTGCTGTCCCGTGTCCCCCGCAGTGTCCCCGGCGCTGTCCCGTGTCACCTCGGGTGTCCCCGGCGCTCCCGTGTCCCCCCGGTGTCCCCGGTGCTGTTCCGTGTCCCCCCCGGTGTCCCCGGTACTCCCGTGTCCCCTCCCGTGTCCCCTCCGGTGTTCCCGGCGCTCCAGTGTCCCCTCTGGTGTCCTCGCCGGTGTCCCCGGTGCTCCCGTGTCCCCGCCGATGTCCCCGTGTCCCCTCCCGGTGTCCCCTCCGGTGTCCCCTCGGATGTCCCCGGCGCTGTCCCTCACTCACCGAGTCGGTGCTGCCGGTACCGGCGGGGCTCCAGCTCCCTCCGGGCTCTCTCCTCTGGTTCTCGTAGAGCTCCTCCAGCACCGCGCTCACCGCGGGCTCGGGGCGCGGCGACACCCTGGGGACACCGGGGGACACCGGGGGACACCGTGAGACACCGGGGGTCACCGTGAGACACCCTGGGGACACCGGGGGACACCGGGGGTCACCGGGGGACACCCTGGGGACACCGGGGGACACCCTGGGGACACTGGGTGTCACCGGAGGGGATCCCTCGCCCCCCGCTCACCTCGGTGGCCGCTCCAGGCTCCAGGGCCCGGCCCAGCGCCAGCCCGGGGGGGGCCGGAGCTGCCCCGGGGGGGGCCCGGAGCTGAACGCGGGGAGCCCCAAAATCTTCCGGGGTCCCCAATGACCCCAGAGCCGCGTCTGCTCCTCGAGCTGGGGAGGGGACATGGGGCTGCGCTCAGGGGACAGCCCGGGGGGGATGGCCCTCA
>NW_015379510.1:9068-10425 GCF_001522545.3 Parus major
GCAGCAGCCGCGCCCGCACGGACCCGGACGAGCCCCCACGGTGCTGCTGCAGCTCCGCCAGGTTCCGCTCCTGGAAACGGCCCCAAAAGTGTTCCCAAAAGGATTCGGGATCAATCCTACACGGATTTGGGATTGATCCCACCCCAAAAGTGTTCCCAAAAGGATTCAGGATCGATCCCACACAGATTTGGGATCAATCCCACCCCCAAAGTGTTCCCAAAAGAATTTGGGATCAATCCCACCCCAAAAGTGGCCCCAAAAGGATTTGGGATCATTCCCACCTGGATTTGGGATTGATCCCACCGGGATTTGGGATCAACCCCACTGGGATTTGGGATCAATCCCATCCCAAAGTGTTCCCAGCGGGGTTTGAGATCAATCCCACCCCAATTTGGGATGGATCCCTCTGGGATCTGGGATCAATCCCACTTAGATTTGGGATGGATCCCACCGGGATTCGGGATCATTCCCATTGGGATTTGGGATCATTCCCACCGGGATTCGGGATCGATCCCACCCCGATTTGGGATCGATCCCACCCGGCTCTCACCAGCCGCTGTCCCAGCGCCCGCAGGAGGTTCAGGCTGTCCCAGCGGTGCCCGGCGTCCTCCCAGTGCGAGGTGACAGCAACCACCGGCTTGTCCCCAAACCACGGCAGGTAGTGGTGGAGGTTTCCTAAATTCGGGAAAATCGGGGAAAAAAACCGGGAAAAAAAAAATCGGGAAAACCGGGGGGAAAAATCGGGAAAATTGGGGTCAGGATGGATTCAGCGGGGCCAGTGAGGGGCAGCTGTGATTTTCCCCAGTCCCGGTTACCCCCCGGTCCCGCTGCCCCCCCGGTCCCAGTTCCCCCTAGTCCCGGTACTCCCCCGGTCCCGATGTCTCCCAATCCCGGTTCCCCCCAGTCCCGGTTCCTCCCCCGGTCCCGCTGCCCCCCGGTCCTGCTGCCCCCCAGTCCCGGTTGCCCCAGTCCCGGTATCCCCGGTCCCGGTTCCCCCCTAGCCCCGGTGTCCCCCCGGTCCCGGTTCCCCCCTGTCCCGGTATCCCCGTTCCCGGTTCCCCCTGACCTCGTTCCTGGTTCCGCCGGTCCCGGTTCCCCCGGTCCCGGTTCTCCCTGACCCCATTCCCGGTTCCCCCTGACCCCTTTCCCGGTACCCCCGTTCCCGGTTCCCCCGGTCCCGGTACCCCCGGTCCCGGTTCCCCCTGACCCCGGTCCCGGCTCCCCTGGTCCCGGTTCCCCCGGTCCCGGTTCCCCCTGACCCAGTTCCCGGTTCCCCCGGTCCCGGTTCCCCCGGTCCCGGTTCCCCCGGTCCCGGTTCTCACCGTCGCACCGGGGCCGTTCCGGGGCCGTGGCGGCC
>NW_015379511.1:0-1142 GCF_001522545.3 Parus major
CCCGGGGGTCGCGCACCTGCCGGCCCTGCAGAGATTTGCAGGCGAAGAGGAACTCCTGGGTCCTGTCGCGACACGACATGACGTCCGCGGGCGGGGGCTCCGGGGGGGGCACGATTTGGGTCTGGGGGGGCCCCAGGTACGCGCCCGGTTCCCGCTGCCTAGGGCCGAGCCGACGGCGCGCCTGCATCGGGGCTCATCGCCTGCGGCTGCGGCACAAAACCGGGGTCACCGTGAGGGGGGAGCGGCCACACCGGGACCCCCCGGGACCCCCCCCGGGCTCCCCCCGCCCCTCACCGCGGGCTCGGGCCGGACGCCGGGACCCTCCGGCCGCGCTGACGTCACTGCCACGTCCCTTCCGCCGGAAGTGCTGCCGAGACCGGAACGGAACCCGCGGAGCTTCCGGGAGGGGACGGGGACAGGCCACGCCCCCAATTGGGGGACCACGCCCATGGCAACAGGCCACGCCCATGGTAACGGACATGCCCATAGTAACAGGCCGCGCCCATTTTAACATGCCACGCCCATGGTAACGGCGGCCGCGGGTGGGGAATGGCGGGAAAGAGACCCCGCCCATCAAATGGTTCGGAAATGAGACCCCGCCCCCCCAAATTCGGACCCGGAATTGAGGATCCGAGCCCCGCTACCGGCCCCGTCTCACGGAGCCCTCGGTGATGGCGGGGCTCCGCCCCTGACACGCCCCGCCCACCGCGCTGACCCCGCCCTTAGCAACAAACCCCGCCCTTAGCAACGTCCCCATTGCCCGTGAAGGCCCGGCCCGGTTCCGGTAACGGCGGGACCCGACAGAGAACGGCACAGGCGGAAGCCGCGGCCTTTATTGGGGTGGGGAGGACGGGGAGGGTCCCAGGGGTGCGGGAGCGGCGCTCCCCGGTGGTCCCGGCTCGGCTGGTCCCGGTGCTCGCGGCGGGGGTCCCGTCTCGGCTGGTCCCGGTGCTCGCGGCGGGGGTCCCGGTTCACTCCTCCCGTTTCTTGTAGTGGTTGAGGTGTCCCAGCACCCAGGCGGCGGGGCCGAGGAACGAGACGAACACGGCGACCAGGCCCACCGCGGTGTCCTGCGGGCACAGCGCCGTCAGTGCCGCCCGGCCCCTCCTTCCGCCCCCCGCCAAGGTCACCCCGCGCCCCCC
>NW_015379511.1:3712-5436 GCF_001522545.3 Parus major
ATCCCCGAGTTTGTTGTTATTTTGGGGAGGGGGATCCCCGAGTTTGGTTTTATTTTGGGGAGGGGGATCCCCGAGTTTGTTGTGATTTTGGGGAGGGGGATCCCCGAGTTTGTTGTGATTTTGGGGAGGGGGATCCCCGAGTTTGTTGTGATTTTGGGGAGGGGGATCCCCGAGTTTGGTTGATTTTGGGGAGGGGGATCCCCGAGTTTGTTGTTATTTTGGGGAGGGGGATCCCCAAGTTTGGTTGATTTTAGGGAGGGGGATCCCCGAGTTTGTTTTTATTTTGGGGAGGGGGATCCCCGAGTTTGTTGTTATTTTGGGGAGGGGGATCCCCGAGTTTGGTTGTTTTTATTTTGGGGAGGGGGATCCCCGAGTTTGTTTTTATTTTAGGGATGGGGGGATCCCCGAGTTTGTTTTGATTTTGGGGAGGGGGATCCCCGAGTTTGGTTTTATTTTGGGGAGGGGGATCCCCGAGTTTGGTTGATTTTAGGGATGGGGGATCCCCGAGTTTGGTTGATTTTAGGGATGGGGGATCCCCGAGTTTGTTTTTATTTTGGGGGAGGGGGATCCCCGAGTTTGGTTGATTTTAGGGATGGGGGGATCCCCGAGTTTGTTGTTATTTTAGGGATGGGGATCCCCGAGTTTGTTGTTATTTTGGGGAGGGGGATCCCCGAGTTTGTTTCTATTTTGGGGAGGGGGATCCCCGAGTTTGGCTGGTTTTATTTTGGGGAGGGGGTTCCCCGAGCACCCACCTCTGTCTCTGCCCCTGCCCCGCCTGCCCGCGGCGCCCGGCCCCGGCCACTGGCACGAGGCGGTGGCACTGGTGTCACCTCCCGATGTCACTGCTGTCACCTCCCGGCGGGGCTGGGGGCTGGGCTGGGCTGGGCTGGGCGGGGGGCAGCACTTACTGCAGCGCCTCGCGGAAGAACTGGAGAGCGCCGTGGTTGTGCTTGAACACGGTCAGCATCACCTTCTTCATCTGCGTGCTGCAAACGGGTGGGGAGGGGTGGGGGGACAGCAGAGTGTGATGGGTTTGACCCAAAGTGTGCTGGGTTTGACCCAAAGTGTGATGGGTTTGACCCAAATTGTGATGGGTTTGACCCAAAGTGTGATGGGTTTGACCCAAAGTGTGATGGGTTCAGCCCAAATTGATCTGGGTTCAGCCCAAATTGATCTGGGTTTGACCCAGAGTGTGCTGGGTTCAGCCCAAAGTGTGCTGGGTTCAGCCCAAAGTGTGATGAGTTCGGCCCAAAGTGTCCTGGGTTTGACCCAAAGTGTGATGGGATCGGCCCAAATTGATCTGGGTTCAGCCCAAAGTGTGCTGGGTTTGACCCAAAGTGTGATGGGTTTGACCCAAAGTGTGATGGGTTCAGCTCAGAGTGTGATGGGTTCGACCCAAATTGGTCTGGGTTCAGCCCAAATTGATCTGGGTTCAGCCCAAAGTGTGATGGGTTTGACCCAAATTGATCTGGGTTCAGCCCAGAGTGTGATGGGTTCAGCCCAGAGTGTGATGGGTTCACCCCAAACTGTCCCAGGTTTGACCCCAAACTGTTCTGGGTTCAGCCCAAACTGATCCGGGTTCACCCCAAATTAATCCGGGCTTGACCCCAAACTGTCCTGGGTTCACCCCAAACTGATCCGGGTTTGACCCTGAACTATCCTGGGTTTCACCCCAAACTGTCCTGGGTTTCACCCCAAACTGTCCTGGGTTTCACCCCAAACTG
>NW_015379511.1:7146-8601 GCF_001522545.3 Parus major
AGGCCGGACACGCGGCGACACTCGATGGACACGTTCAGCCTGCGGGATGGGACACGGTGACAGCGGGAACGGGCTTGGGGACACCGGGAATGGCATCGGGGACACCGGGAATGGGCTTGGGGACAACAGGAATGGCATCGGGGACACCGGGAATGGCACCGGGGACACCGGGAATGGCACCGGGGACACCGGGAACACTCCAGGGATAACCAGAGTGGCCTTGGGGACACTGGGAACACTCCAGGAACACCGGGAATGCCCTTGGGGACACCAGGAACACTCTGAGAACACCGGGAATGGCCTTGGGGACACCAGGAACACTCCAGGAACACCGGGAACACTCTGGGAACACCGGGAATGCTCTTGGGGACACCAGGAATACTCCAGGAACACCGGGAATGGCCTTGGGAACACTGGGAACACTCCAGGAACACTCCGGGAACACCGGGAATGACCTTGGGGACACCGGAAATGGTCTTGGGGACACCGGGAATGGCCTTGGGGACACCGGGAACACTCCAGGAACACCGGGAATGGCCTTGGGAACACTGGGAACACTCCAGGAACACTCCGGGAACACCGGGAATGCCCTTGGGGACACCGGGAATGGCCTTGGGGACACCGGGAACACTCCAGGAACACCGGGAATGGCCTTGGGAACACCAGGAATGGCCTTGGGGACACTGGGAACACTCTGGGAACACCAGGAACACTCTGGGATCACCGGGAATGGCCTTGGGGACACCGGGAATGGCCTTGGGAACACCGGGAATGGCCTTGGGAACACCGGGAACACTCCAGGAACACCAGGAACGCTCTGGGAACACCGGGAATGCCCTTGGGAACACCGGGAACACTCCGGGAACACCGGAAATGGCCTTGGGTACACTGGGAACACTCCAGGAACACTCCGGGAACACCGGGAATGACCTTGGGGGCACCGGGAACACTCCAGGAACACCAGGAACACTCTGGGAACACCGGGAATAGCCTTGGGGACACCGGGAATGAGCTTGGGGACACCGGGAACACTCCAGGAACACCGGGAATGCCCTTGGGAACACCATGAACACTCCAGGAACACTGCAAACACTTCGGGAACACCGGGAATGGCCTTGGGGACACTGGGAACACTCCAGGAACACCAGGAGCACTCTGGGAACACCGGGAACACTCTGGGAACACCGGGAACACTCCGGGAACACCGGGAACCCTCTGGGAACACCGGGAATAGCCTTGGGGACACCGGGAATGAGCTTGGGGACACCGGGAACACTCCGGGAACACCAGGAGCACTCTGGGAACACCGGGAATGGCCTTGGGAACACCGGGAACACTCTGGGAACACCAGGAGCACTCTGGGAACACTGGGAATGGCCTTGAGAACACCGGGAACACTCCAGGAACACTGGGAATGCCCTTGGGAACACCATGAACACTCCAGGAACACCAGGA
>NW_015379511.1:10750-13404 GCF_001522545.3 Parus major
GCGGAAAGGGAGCGGGAAGGGCGGGGAACGGGCGCGTGGCGGCGGCGCTGGGCGCGAAGGCGGCTCGGCGCTGATTGGCTGAGAGCGGAGGGGGCAGGAGCGCGGGAGGCCACGCCCAGTGCGCTGAGGGGAGCGAGGCCGCCATTGTGGGAGCGGGGGTCTCAGGGAGCGCGGAACGGTCCTAAACTGCCCCCACAGATCCAGGTATGGCTCCACAGAGCCGGGTACAGCTCTAAACAGGCCCCACAGAGCTGGGTACCACCCCACAGATCCAGGTATGGCCCCACAGAGCCCAGCACAGCCCTAAACCGGCCCCACAGATCCAGGTACGGCCCCACAGAGCCGGGTACAGCCCTAAACCAGTCCCAGAGAGAGCCCAGTACTATCCCACAGATCCCGGTATGGCCCCACAGATCTGGGTACGCCCCTAAACAAATCCCAGAGAGGCTGGTACGGCCCCAGAGAGCCCAGCACGATCCTAAACCAGTACAGAGAGCCGGGCACGGCCCCATAGATTCATGTACAGCCCCAGAGATCCCAGTACTGCCCCACAGATCCGTATACAGCCCCAGAGATTCCGGAATGGCTCTAAACTGGCCTCACAGAGTCTAGTACAGTCCCACAGCTCCCAGTATGGACTGACGGAGTTTGTCACATCTGCTCCATAGCCCTTGGTCCACCCCGTAACCCAGCCCCACAGTCTGGCCCTGTGGTCCTTGGCCTGCCCCATATCTTGGCCCCATGGCCCTGACTGAGAGGCCTCAGCCCACCCCACAGCCCTGCCCCACAGCCCTGAGCCAGCCCCACACCCTCCGGCAATGGGGTCACCCCACAGGACACAGTGGGGCACGCTCGGGGGGAAGGGGGTGATGGGGGTGTGGGGCAGCCCCACAGTGTGTGACAGAGGGTGGGAATCGCCATGGGCCCCCAGCCCCACAGAGGGACAGACCCCAGCCCCACACGGGGACAGACCGAGCCCTACATAGGGTCAGACCCCAGCCCCACATGAGGACAGACCCCTGTNGGAACACCAGGAGCACCATCACTCACCCATTCCTGTCGTACTTTTTGAACACCGGGAAAGCCTCGAGGGGATCTTGGAGCTGGAAGAGACCAAAGAGCGGCCGAGCGCCAGCGGGGCGCTCGCGGGATTTTCACCGATTCCGGCCTTTTTCTCCCCGTTTTCGCTCGCCACACTCACTTTGTTGGCGGCCTCGACCTTGGCGCAGACGGCGGCCATGGCCGCGCGCTCCTCCAGCCGCCGCTGCTTCTTCTCCTTGGCTTTGCTCGACTTCCTCTGAAACGGGGCAAAAAACGCACCAAAATCCCGGGAATTCGCACCAAATCCCATCCCGGCACAGCTCTGCCCGCCGGAAATCCCCAAATTCTGCCCCAAAACAGCGGAGCTGCCCTAAAATCCTTGGGAAAAATGGGGTTTGGGGTATAAAAATCAATGTTTGCATTTTTGGTATCCCTGTGGGAGCGTCGCTGATGGGGTTATCCGGTTTGAGGGGTTTTGACCCAAAATCTTGGGGGTTTTGGGTGGGATGAGGAGGTGACACCAAGCAGCAGCCACATAAAATTGTAACTTTGGAGTGGAAAATTGTAACTTTGAGGTGGTTTTCGCCAAATTTGAGGAGTCTGGTGGTAAAAATGTGGGGGATTTTAGCCAAAACAGAGGATCCTGCTGGGATCCTTCCAAATCTCTGATCACAGAGGGACTGGGATTCCTCAACTTCAGCTCCACCAAAACTGAGCACACACAAAAGCAAAGATTTGGCAGGAAAAGCAGCGGGCTGGGGAGGGGGACAGGGCGAGTGTCCCCCAGAAATAAACCTGGGTTTGGGGGGATTTCAGGTGTTTTGGGGGGCTGGAGCAGCCACCACCTGCTGCTGGCTGGGATGTGGATGCTCAAATCTCCACTTTAGGCTCATTTTTGGGGGGAGAACATGGAAATTTTGCAGCAGTTGGGGTTCAGGGTTGGATGGGACATCGTGTGAGGTGTCTGGGGGAGCACAGCCCCAATTAATCTTAGAGATCCCCAAATCCACCCCAAATCCACCCCAAATCCCCCCCCAGTCCTGACCAACCCTCTCTACACAGCCCCGAGACCCCCAAATCGTTTATAATGGCCCCAAACCCGCTCAGGGAGCCTCAAATCCACTCAGAAAATCCCACATTTCGCCGTGGGAACCTCAAATTCTCATGCCAGGCTCGAAAACCCTCACAGAAACCCCAAGAGCTTCAGATAACCCCAAAAATTTCTTCATAGCAGCATCCAGACCCCTCGCAGAGCCACAAGCGTCCTCCTAAAGGCCCCAAATGACCTCAGACAACCCCAAAACCTCACGGAAAGTCCCAAATCTCCAAGAATGATCCCAAATCAGCCCATGGTAGCCTCGTATCGCCCCAAAGAGCCTCTTCATCCTCTGAGAAGACCCCAAATGCCCGCACAAAACCTCCGGAGGGCCTCGCGGTGCCCCTCCACCCTCTCAGACGACCCCAAATTCCCCCGTAGAACTCCCGTAACCCTCGCGGCGACCCCTCCACCCGTTCAGGCGGCCACAAATCCGCTCAGCGGCGCCTCGCAGGCCCCACCCCCGCCCTCTCTCCCCTCAGGCCGAGCTCCCCCCGGGCGCGGCGCGGCCCCGCTC
>NW_015379512.1:0-1285 GCF_001522545.3 Parus major
TTTCTTATCATAAAACAAACAATCAATTTTATTCTAAAATACAACATAATAAAATTAATTAACCTCATAGTCACAATGGCCAATTACTTATTGTAGTGCCTGAATAGTTTGTCGAGTATCAATAACCTTAGGGGTATCAGCAACATGTAAAGCACTCTTTCCAAAACACAAAGTATTTCTTTCCTTTTTTAATCTTTTCCAAAATTTTGATTAAATTGTTATTTTTCATGTGTTAACTTCTACATTTCATTGGTCCAGCTCATAACACCCGAGCTCTATAAGATACTTCTTAGTGAAACTTATTATGATACACTAAGCAGATATAGAGGATACATTCTGCAGAAATCACATCCTGACAAACTTCATAAGATAGATTCACAAGATATATTTAGCAGATTTCTTATCCTAAATTCTCATCTATTCTTTATTGTCTTATTAACAATTAGTCTTCTTCATTTCTTTGATACAATA
Organism: Parus major; assembly: GCF_001522545.3. Taxonomy (NCBI): domain Eukaryota; kingdom Metazoa; phylum Chordata; class Aves; order Passeriformes; family Paridae; genus Parus; species Parus major. The sequence continues at coordinate 472 of NW_015379512.1, forward strand.
TTTTTCCAAGGACTCATGCTAGCTCAAAGTCAAGGCCTGATGTGACCTCATTGCCTTGGCCGTACCCCCTGAGTGTACCCACAGTGGAGCTTCTACTTCACAGCCGAGCTGGGGTGTCATGGGGTGGCCGGGAGTGCTGGTGCTCTTCTTTCCAGGGCGACTCCTGCTTCTGAGGCCATGTCTGAGAGCTGCCAAACCAGAGGGTCTCTGGGCTTCCTAGGGGCGAGGAAGAGTCACACATTCTTAGCCAGGATGCTGGAGCTGCAGAGGTGCTCCTGTGGAGAGAAGAGGTGGCTGAGGCCCCCAGCTGCCGCTGGCACACAGAGACCCTCCTGCACAGCAGGGCCCAGAGCTGCCAAGGCTCCCCAGCACGGCTGGAGCTGCTGGCACAGCTTGGCCCAGCTGGACAGCTGTCTTGTGTAGATAATATTTTATATATTAGTAAAGACCTGTCTGCACAAACCAGTCTTTGAAATAAGTCGTGATATTAAAGGCTAAAGTCCTTGAAGACTTCCTGCTGAAGAGAGAGTAAAGCAAAACAATATCCGTGTGTATAAGTGTTGTGGTTTTAAAGCATCAACTAAAAAATTACTAGAAAACTTACTTATTTCATGATGTGAGATGTGGATTAGAACAAGAGCAAAACAGGCTTAAAACTTAAAAGGAATAAAGAAAGTTTATTAACAAAACTACAAGAATAAGAAAATCAAGCTAAAACCTCCAGAAAACTCCTTATTCTCCCACTACCCAACCATTCCCTTGTTCACATGACAACACAGAGACAACAAACTTTGGAACTTTGGTGTTTAAAACA
>NW_015379512.1:2304-7070 GCF_001522545.3 Parus major
AGAAATGACCGATAATTGGTCAGGAGAAAAGACTCCCATCAGCCACCAACAGCTTCAACTTCCTCCCAGCTCCCAAAGCTATCTTAAAGGTAAAGTCACCCCATGACACTAAGAGAAAAAATGTAAATCTATGTGCATTAGCCAATAGTAATTTGCTTAGCCCGCAGATCCTGGCAAACCCTATAATAGGTGTTCTAAAGATAGAAATAAACAGTGTTCACTTTTACTTCTGTGAAGAGTCATGAATAAGCTGGCGGTCTCTCAATATCGGGCGCTCCGAACGGGACCCTGCGGGCAGGCGGGCTTCAGCATTGGTGGAGCGGATCTGAGCGCGGACAGACACTACCTCGGATCAGTACCGGATAGGCAACCTGTGCGCGGTGAGACGCGGTGCTGTAAGACGTGGAATTAGAATTCAGGTTGCTGGGGGAGACCGATTGCGGAGGAGTAAGTGAGGGGTCGTGATTCTATCCCCCGCCGTGCGCCGCCAGAATGGAGGTTGAATTTGCAGCGGCAAAAAATCTGCTTCTGAGTATTCTCGTTAAATGAGGTGAAGCAGTCAAGGAAAAGTACATGGAAAAGCTCCTTGTGTGGGCTAAAAACCATGGAAATTTGTCAGTGCCCCCTCTGCTCTTTGCAGTTGCGGAATGGATGGATATAAGGACTCTGATGTGGGAAATGGCAATCACGGGAAAGAGTAAAGACGTAATAGCGCTCGGTTCGATATGGAAATTTGTGTTAAATACCTTAAGGGATATGAAGGCAGAGTCCAGGCTCGTAGCCACCGCTGTAGAAGCCATGGCACATCCTGAAATGGACATGCCACCACAGTCACGTCCTGCCACATCAATCAGCCCTCTGGGTGCTTTCTTTGGGGTTGGGCACGTTTGGCCAGCGAAGGGGTTCACAGGAAGGCAGTGTAGCACCATATCGGAAATTTTAAAAGCTCAGGAGTGTGCCGGGGCAGGCAGGACCGTGTCAGCGGAGACCAAGCCAGAAGTTAATCCACCAAATACGAATCTGGAAATGGCGTGTCTCCAAAAGGAGATGGCACCAGCCCCAGGCAGGCGGTGCCTCACACGTCATCAGAAATCAGAGCCCCAATTGCCAGCCCCCATCTACTGTTCACTGGAGAAAGCTGCAGGACGTCCCTCTCCCCCCATGGCGTGTTGATACATTCAACAGACAGGCAACCACCAGCAGCAGATGAATCAGTAAATTGTAATGGTGCATCTAAAAAAGATCTATTAGGGAGGCAACAACAAATAAAACAGCTCGTGCAACAGCTGCAAGCTCAGATTGAGCAGACACTACGTGCAAACCAAGTACAGCGTTATCAAGAGAAAGCAGCTCTGCATCAAACACCGAAGCAGCAGGGAGAGGCTGTTCAGCTACGGCAGGATGTGATACATCCTGAACTATTTGCTTCACTTTTGGAGACACTCTTAACACTACAATCTTACTTAACTTCCAACTTTTCTACCCTGGAAGAAGAGAAGCCAAATTTAGATTAGTTTCTACCCAAACCAGGGGGACATGGGGGAGCACTGAGGTGTGTGCAGAGAACAAAGGCAACCCCAGGGCAGAGGCAGAGCAGAAAAAGCTCCAAGGCCACACTGAACAATTACAGGAGCAGCTGAGCAGAAACAGGTGGCTCAGACAGCTTCAAAGAGAGACAAAATAGCCAAATAATCGCAAACTATACGGTATCTAGTTTGAAATTCATCACTGTAATTAAAAGTTGATAAGCTGCAATGGTCACCATTGTTACCACCTGGCCCTGAGAGGCTTTTCATGTAACATCACCTGTTTTTGTAAAATCATGACCTTTTCCTATCTGAGATCAAAGAGAGAAATATTGAGAGAAAGAATTGCATTTGTTAAAGTTAACTTTGTGAGGTTTTTTCTTTCTCTCCGTGTTTCCTCTCTGCGAGAGTATGTGGGGGATGATGGAGACATTACTCAAACCTTCTAGAGATAACAGCAGCAGAGCAGCAGCAGAGCGAGCAGTTCACCCCCCGCTCCCTCTCTAAGAAAAAGCGCTGGGACATTATCCAGTTTGTTAAAACATCATGATTCATTGGATTTTTAAAATGTTTTTATATACCCTGTTAGAGTTAATTTTGTGTTTCAAGTAATTATGAGTTTATGCAGTTGAAGTTTTAAGAGTTTTACTAGAGAAATTATTGTGATTCTTTGAAAGTTTAAAAAGGCCCCTTTTCAAAAGAAGGGGTTAAAGGTGAATATTAACAGATGTTACCTTGCAATAATTAGCTTTAAAACCTAAAATTAAAATACGGTATGATTTACAGCTCTTAAGAAAACAACCTTCCAATTAATGTTATCTACAAAAGAGATTCATGGTTTAAAAAATAATTAATTAGGAGAACTTTACTATACAGGACAAAGTTAAGTTAAAGCATTTATTACACATTTGCTTGCTTTGCCCACAATTTTAATAAGGTAATTTCAATGAGAGTCATTTTGTTATATAAAACACATGTAACTGCATATATACCAATATAGATTTTGGATTTCAATTAAGAATTGGACTTAATGTTTCTGAAAAGTGCTACAAAAGCTGAATGGCAACTTACCAAATCCTGTGTTGTTGTGGTTTTTCTCTAGAAAACTGCACTTTAAAATCCTAACCAACTTAAGCATATACTAGGCAAATTCCTGTTATGAATAAATATTTTTAGTAAAATTTTCAGTTATTGTGAGTTATTCTCAAGGCTAGATGACATAGAATTGTGATGTATTTGTTACATTTTTATAATATTTATAGTGAATCCATGTTATTGTTATATTGTGTTTAAAATGTATATATCAAACTTTTAGTTGCCTTTATGTAGGAACAGAATAAGATTATGTTATGTTTTTATTTAATATAGATTAAGTGTTCATAGAATTAAGAAAAGTCAAGTTTTATTATGTTTAGGCTTGAATGTTTTTAAGTTAAGTTTTATACCTTAGATATTCCTTTAAGGTTAAGTTTTGTTATTTCCTTTTGTTATAATTAATTTTTATAGGGTTTAAATATGGTTTAATTTGAATTGTTCTATGTTTTGTTAAAGATATTTGTTTAAACTGTATAGTTATTTCTTTTAGAGAGATGGAGATGACTATAACTGAAACAGCTGTGATAGAACACTGATGAACCTGCTTGTGGATAAAAGTGAATGCAGTCTGTGACACCCTTGACTTCATTGGGAATTCTATTGGTTGTTGCAATCTATGCAATTTTTTTTTTTTGATAGCTTTCTTATTTTTCAGTGTTTCCAGAATTCCAAGAAAATGTACCATTGCTGAGGGTCAGCTGCCATGGGAGAGGCTTCAGATTAAACCAACTGCTGAATGGTTGAATTGGTCTGGTGGTACCTGAGGCTTCTGATCATTTGCTTTGTACAAATGCATTTTAACAGTTTGCTGTGCTGTAAGCATCTCATAGCTGCTACTATTGAGAACCTTGTTTTAAAAATGAGTTAAGAGGCATCTTTCCAGTTTAAAGCCTAAGGCCCTGGCCAAGCCTTGACTTTACCTGGACAGAATGTTTGCCAACAGATCCAGATGTTTTCTGCACCAAATCACTATTTGAGTCACTTTTTGACTTGGCAATTTGACCCTATTAATATGACAGCTGGATCAATTTTGAAGTGAGCTTGGAGAATCATTTCCAGAGGTGGTTGTCCAATCCTTCACTGATTTTTTTTGGTTTTTGTTTGTTTGCAAACTATGGGATGCTGGTGCAGTGTTTTAGTACTTAATAGTAGTTTTATATTACATATGTTATTAATAATGTTTCTGATTTAATTGATTTTTAACTGCTATAGGTTTTTATTCATTGTGTATATGGTTTTGTGTTAATGTTGATGTGTATAACAGAAATACATCTCATTTTTATTTTTTATTTTTTTTTAAAATGGGGGAAATTGATGCCCTAAAAGCTTTTGATTAGTTTAATTCATTAACTTCAAGGGGAGAAGTGTCTGTGTTTTGTTGACAGGTTCAAAAAGGTCACCTGTTCATCTGACCAGACTGTCTGCCTCTGAAAACATGAGATCCAGTAAACACAGACGTCACCACCCAACCTTGGTACTCCAAACAAGATCAGAAGTGGAGCTGTCAGGACACAGTTGTGTCTGAACACTACACAGACAGTTTGCCAACAGAAATTTTATGTTATTATCATGATGTTGTGTCTCTACCAATTTTTTCAGTTATCTTTTGTTTTCAGACTTAGAAGGATGTGAAGAACAACCTGAACATCGATGCCCTCAATCAGTCACCGATCAGCTGCCAGCTGACATCACAGGAGCAGTGAACATTCCAAGACTGAATCGTGTTCAATCATAGTCTGTTTGTGAGGGAAATTCTGTAGAAGATCTAAAAGAGTGTAGAGACTGCATCTAACTGTATATAAGGCAAATTGTAGTTGTGTGTTTACCCTTTCAGCAAAATGCTTTCATGCTTAGACTACAAATATACCAGAGCACGTGTGTTAAAAGTAGTTAGATAATAGTTTGAAATAAAGAATTTAGCCTGTGTAGTAATTGTTATATTAGTATAAAGGATAAGTATTCCCCCTTCAAGAGTTAATATAAGCATATTTGAAAGTTCATTTAACATTAATGCCTTAATTGTGAGTCTGCAGGCATGGTGTCATTTGCATGGAACAAACTGCTTATGGTAATTGTGCTGTGTGTAGTCCTGACCAGCTGTCTGCTAACTAACATCCACAAGTGACAGAACATATGGGTCACTCT
>NW_015379512.1:8182-11441 GCF_001522545.3 Parus major
CAACTACAACAGCTACAGGATGGGTTACATGCCCTGAAAGAAGATAGTGACCCCATTGGAAGTTGGTTTGCCAGCTGGGGCATCACTGGATAGTTGAGGCCTCTTGTGCTAGAAGGGGGATGGATTTTACTTATAGTGTTAATTGGGATGATACTTTTAAGTTGTATGTTATCTTGTCTTGGCAAAAATGTAGAACGAGTCGCATCCAAAGCCTGGTTTGTGCCAAAAGAGAAAGGGGGAATTGTAGATAATATTCTAACAGAAGGTGGACATGAAAGGCCTGTCTACACAAACCAGCCTCTGGAACAAGTCGTGATATTAAAGGCTAAAGTCCTTGAAACTTTCCTGCAGAAGAGAGAGTAAAGCAAAACAATATCCTTGTGTACAGGAGAAAAACTGTAAACCTGTGTGTATTGGCCAATGGTAACTTGCTTAGCCCACGGACCCTGTAGAAACCTATGAAAGGTGTGCTAAAGATAGAAATAAACGGCGTTCACTTTTCCTTCTGTGAAGAGTCGTGAATAGCTAGCAGTCTCTCTATGGATGCTAACTGTGAAGCAGGAAGCAAGGTGGAAATTGCAGGCCACATAGCTTTCTCAGTCTTGCCTGAGAAAGTGGCCTGGGAAATCATAGGGAGGACGTAAAACAATCCTCAGAGACAGAAAACAGCCTTGCTGGTGTTGTTTGTCTGTTCCTTGTTTTCTTGCAAGAGAAAGTCAAGAGGTGGTGAGCCCCACTGACCAATGATAGTGATGTGTTAATTTACTAGCCAATAAGAGTTTCTTTTCTGTACTTTTCACGTATTGGTCTATAAAAAAGATCTGAAGCAATAAACTCAGAGAAATTCTCCTGATCGACTCCCTAGAGAGTCTGTGTCGTTCTTCTCGCTGTTCCTAATAGAGTGACATCTCTCAATACACGTCTGTCCCTCTATTGGGAACGGTGAGAAGAACGACACAGACTCTCTTGTGCATTGAACACGAGAGTGAGGTTTATTACCTCAGATCTTCTTTTATAGACCGATACATGAAAGTACAGAAAGGTACAACGCTTATTGGTTAGTAAACTAACACATTGCCATCATTGGTCAGCGGGGTACACCACCCCTCTTTCCTTCTCTTGCAAGAAAACAAGGAACAGACAAACAGCACCTGCAAGGCTGTCTTCTATCTCTGAGGATTGTTTGAATTCCCCCTTACGATTTCCCAGGCCACTTTTCTCAGGCGAGACTGAGAAAGTTATGCGGCCTGCTATTCCACAGGCACTGTGCTCCCTGCTTTTGCTCATAGTTAGCATCCATACATTGCTGCCAGAGAAGCTGTCTTTTCCACCAGAGGAACTTGAGATAGTTAAAGAGAGTGGGGCAGAGGAAAGAGGGGGTAATTGGTTTACAAGGGATAGTAAGCAGTGGGTACCAAAAGCTCTAGCTTTACAGTTGTTAAAACAACTTCATGAAGGAAGTCATTTGGGCTCCCGAGGAATAGCAGAAGCCTTCCTCAAAATGTATGCTGCTGTGGGCCTTTTTACTCTGGCAAAGCGAGCTATTGAGGGGCATTTGATTTGTGCTAAAAACAGTAACAGAGTTACAATGAAATTTGCCAGGGGAGGGAGGCCTTGGCCTGTACATCCCTTCCAGGGATGCCTGGTAGATTTTACTGAAATGCCTCAAGTGGCAAGATTTAAATATCTTCTGGTAATAGTATGTCCAGTTAACAGGGTGGACAGAAGCATTTCCAGACGTTTCAGCAACTACAAGACCAGTTATTAAAGTATTTTAGGAACAAAAAATTCCAAGCTATGGGATTATGGAGGCAATAGACCCAGATAGGGGAACTCATTTTACAGGAAAATTTCTTAAAGGAGTAATGACTGCTTTAGGGATACAATGGAACTCCCTGGCACCCCCAGAGTTCGGGCCAAGTTGAGCAGATGAATGGGGAAATGAAGAAACACATTCTGAAGCTGGTGATAGAAATTAGGATGCTGTGGGTACAGCTCTTGCCACTGGCTTTGGCAAGAATAAGTATGGATGCTAACAGAGAAGCAAGGAGCACAGTGCCTGTGGAAAAGCAGGACGCGTAACTTTCTCAGTCTCACCTGAGAAAAGTGGCCTGGGAAATCGTAAGGGGGAATTCAAACAATCCTCAGAGATAGAAGACAGCCTTGCGGGTGCTGTTTGTCTGTTCCTTGTTTTCTTGCAAGAGAAGGTCGAGGGGTGGTGAACCCCACTAAACAATGATGGTAATGTGTTAGTTTACTAACCAATAAGACTTTTCCTTTCTGTACTTTTCACATATCGGTCTATAAAGAAGACCTGAGGTAATAAACTGAGAGAAATTCTCCAGTTCGACTCCACAAGAGAGTCTGTGTCGTTCTTCCCGTGGTTCCCAATAGAGCGACAAATAAGGGCCAGACCCAGGGGGGATATTCAACTATCTCCCTTTGAATTGATGTTTGGAATTTCTTATCCTTGTAATTCTCAGCTTGGGACAGGGCTAAAGATACGTGATGTGTATTTAAAACAATTTGTGGCCCAGATACCGACTCCTGTGAAATCTCTTCAACAGGAAACTCAGCTGGCACAGACCTTGCCTTTGGACTTTGCTGTTCACAACATCCAGCGAGGAGACTGGGTCCTAGTTAAGGAGTGGAAAGAAGCACCACTGGTGGCTAAGTGGCTTGGACCTTTCCAAGTGTTGCTGACCACAGAAACAGCCATCAAGAGAGCTGAACACAGGTGGACCCATCGCACTCGGGTCAAGATCTCTGAAGCCTCAGAGATTTGGACATCTCAGCTGGAGAAGGATGGGAAGCTGTGTCTGACACTCCACAGGAGTGGACCAGAGCAGGAGCCAGTGTGTCGACATCAGGGGGAGCCCTGAGTGCCTCCCCACAGACTGCCTGCTGAAATACTTTGTGTGGGCATCCCTTCTCTCCAACCTCCAGTCATTAGAGGTCAATCCTGGCTGTCATGGCATTCTTTATGTGAAGCTGTTTCTGTGCCTTCACGCACCACAGGTGGTGCAGGAGACAACGTGAAAGTAAAAATTAGGTCAGGAAATTAGATGACACCATTAGAATGCTTCTCTTAATAATCTTACCTTCGTGCTGTCAGTTAGGCTGGGGCCAAAAGTGGGAAAATAATTTTTTAAACTTAGGAGAAGAAGTAGCAGAAACCTTTAACCTTAGCAATTGTTGGGTCTGCGGAGGCCCAGGGGAATCTGAAAACTGGCCATAGGTGACCAGCCCAGTCAAACCT
>NW_015379513.1:0-1668 GCF_001522545.3 Parus major
ATTGGGGTTAATTAACGGGGAAATGGCCATTAAAATTGTAAATTATAAATTAAAAATAAAATAAAAAATATAAATAAAAATGTAAATGTAAATATCAATATCAATATCAATAAGAGCGTTCTGCAGCAGGTCACTGCCACACAAAGGGTAATTAATTAATTGGGGTTAATTAACAGGGAAATGGCCATTAAAATTATAAATTAGAAATTAAAAATAAAATAAAAAATATAACTAAAAATGTAAATGTAAATATCAATATCAATATCAATATAAATATAAATAAGAGCGTTCTGCAGCAGGTCACTGCAACAAAGGGTAATTAATTCATTGGGGTTAATTAATGGGAAAGGGGAAATTAAAATAGAAATTAAAAATTAAAAATTAAAATTATAAATATAAATATAAATATAAATATCAATAAGAGCGTTCTGCAGCAGGTCACTGGCACACACGGGGTTAATTAAACACCGGTTAATTAATAGGAAAGGGGAAATTAACCCCATAAATCCCAGAATTCCCAGAATCCCCCTAAATAAACCCCAGGAATAAATCCTGGAATTCCTGGAACTAAACCCCATAAATCCCGGGAATAAATCCCAGAATTCCCATAAATAAACCCCAGGAATAAATCCCAGAAATCCCGGGATTCCCATGAATAAATCCCAGGAATAAATCCCAGAAATCCCGGAACCAAACCACATAATTAAATCCCCAAAATCCTGGAATCCCCACAAATAAATCCGAGGAATATATCCCAGAATTCCCATAAATAAATCCCAGAATTCCCATAAATAAATCCTAGAATTCCCAGGAATAAATCCCAGAAATCCCATAAATAAATCCTGGAATTCTCAGAATTAAATCCCAGGAATAAATCCCAGAAATCCTGGAATTCCCACAAATAAACCCCAGGAATAAATCCCAGAAAATCCACAAATAAATCCCAGGAATAAATCCCAGAAATCCCAAAATTCCCACAAATAAATCCCGTAAATCCTGGAATTCCCACAAATTCCCAGGAATAAATCCTGTAAATCCCATAAATAAACCCCAGGAATAAATCCCGGAATTCCCAGGAATAAATCCCAGGAATAAATCCCGTAAATCCTGGAATTCCCATGACTAAATCCCATAAATAAATCCCAGAATTCCCATGAATAAACCCCAGGAACAAATCCCATAAATCCTGGAATTGCCAGGAATAAACCTCAGGAATAAATCCCATAAATCCCAAAAATAAATCCCAGGAATAAATCCCAGAAATCCCAAAATTCCCATAAATAAACCCCAGGAATAAATCCCAGGAATCCCAGAATTCCCAAGAATAAACCCCAGGAATAAATCCCAGAAATCCTGGAATTCCCACAAATAAATCCCAGGAATAAATCCCAGAAATCCCAGGAATAAATCCCAGGAATAAATCCCAGAAATCCCGGAATTCCCAGGAATAAACCCCAGGAATAAATCCCATAAATAAATCCCGTAAATCCCAGAATTCCCACAAAGAAATCCCAGGAATAAATCCCAGAAATCCTGGAATTCCCATGAATAAACCCCAGGAATAAATCCCGTAAATCCCAGAATTCCCACAGATTAATCCCAGGAATAAATCCCAGAAATCCCAGAATTCCCACAAATAAACCCCAGGAATAAATCCCAGAATTCCCA
>NW_015379513.1:3599-6365 GCF_001522545.3 Parus major
GAAGTAAAACTGCGATAATGGGCTGGGAAAATGGGGATAACACCCGGGAAAATACGGGATTAGCAACGGGAATAATTCGGGATAAGAATCCGGAAAAGTCTGGGATATCAACTGAGAAAATTTGGGATAATTTGGGACAACGACCTGGGAAAATCCGGGATAAGAACCCAGGAAAATTCAGGATAAGAACCCAGGAAAATCTGGGATAACAAGCCAGGAAAATCTGGGAAAATCAACCCAGGAAAATCTGGGAAAACAACCGGGAAAAATCCGGGATAATCCGGGATAACAACCTGGGAAAATCCAGGGTAACGACCCGGGAAAATCTGGGATAACAACCCGGAAAAATCTGGGATAAGAACACAGGAAAGTTCAGGATAACAACCTGGGAAAATTTGGGATAATCCGGGATAACAACCCAGGAAAATCCAGGATAATCTGGGATATCAACCCAGGAGAATCCAGGATAAGAACCCAGGAAAATCCGGGATAACAATCCATAAAAACCCAGGATAAACCGGGATAACAAGCCAGGAAAATCCGGGATAATCTGGGATATCAGCCCAGGAAAATCCGGGATAACAACCTGGGAAAATCTGGGATAACAACCTGGGAAAATTTGGGATAATCCGGGATAACAACCCAGGAAAATGGGGGATAATCCGGGATAAAAACCCAGGAAAAGCCAGGATAACAACCTGGAAAAATCCGGGATAATCCGGGATATCAGCCCAGGAAAACCCGGGGTAATCTGGAATAACAGCCCAGGAAAATCTGGGATAAAAACCCAATAAAACATGGGATAACAACCTGGAAAATCTGGGATAAGAACCTGGGAAAATCCGGGATAACAACGCAGTAAAACATGGGATAATCCAGGATAACAACCCAGAAAAATCCGGGATAATGTGTGATAACAACCCAGGAAAATCTGGGATAATCCGGGATAACACACCAGGAAAATCTGGGATAATGTGTGATAACAACCCAGGAAAATCTGGGATAATCCAGGATAAAAACCCAGGAAAATCCGGGATAACAACCCAGGAAAATCCGGGATAACAACCCAGGAAAATCCGGGATAACAACCCGGAAAAATCCGGGATAAGAACCCAGGAAAACCCGGGATAAGAACGCAGGAAAATCCAGGAAAATCAACCCGGGATAATGTGTGATAACAACCCAGGAAAATCTGGGATAATCCGGGATAACACACCAGGAAAATCTGGGATAATGTGTGATAACAACCCAGGAAAATCTGGGATAATCCAGGATAAAAACCCAGGAAAATCCGGGTTAACAACCCGGAAAAATCCGGGATAAGAACCCAGGAAAACCCGGGATAAGAACGCAGGAAAATCCAGGCTAACAACCGGGAAAATCCGGGATAATGTGTGATAACAACCCAGGAAAATCCAGGATAATCTGGGATAAAATCCCAGGAAAATCCAGGATAAGAACCCAGGAAAATCCAGGATAACAACCTGGAAAAATCCAGGATAACAACCCAGGAAAATACGGGATAATCTCGGACAACAACCCAGGAAAAACCGGGATAATCCGGGATAACAACCCAGGAAAAGCCGGGATAATCCGGGATATCAGCCCAGGAAGATCCGGGATAACAACCTGGGAAAATTTGGGATAATCCGGGATAACAACCCAGGAAAATCCGGGATAATCCGGGATATCAGCCCAGGAAAATCCAGGATAATCCAGGATAACAACCCAGGATAAACCGGGATAATCCGGGATAACAACCCAGGAAAAGCTGGGATAATCTGGGATATCAGCCCACGAAAATCCGGGATAATCCGGGATATCAGCCCAGAAAAATCTGGGATAATTCGGGATAACAACCCAGGAAAATCCGGGATAATCCGGGATAAGAACCCAGGAAAATCCGGGATATTCCGGGATAACAACTCAGGAAAAGCCGGGATAACAACCCAGGAAAATCCGGGATATTCCGGGATAACAACCCAGGAAAATCCAGGATAACAACCCAGGAAAATCCGGGATATTCCGGGATAACAATCCAGGAAAATCCAGGATATCAGCCCAGGAAAATCCAGGATAATCCGGGATAAGAACCCAGGAAAATCCGGGATATCAGCCCAGGAAAATCCGGGATATTCCGGGATATCAGCCCAGGAAAATCCAGGATATTCCGGGATAAGAACCCAGGAAAATCCGGGATAAGAACCCAGGAAAATCCGGGATAATCTGGGATAAGAACCCAGGAAAATCCCGACTAAGAACCCAGGAAAATCCGGGCTAACACCGGGATAATCGGGGATCTCACCTCAGCGTCCTGTAGGGCCTGGTGGACAGATCCAGATCGAACCAAAGCAATTTGCTGTCGTAGCTGCCGCAGATCACGTTATCCCCTGGGAACACAAACCGGGAATCACCGATCCCGCCGGATTCCCGATCCCCTTCCCGCTTTTCCCGGCGGATCCCGCACCTGCGGGGTGCACGGCCATGCTGGAGATCCACTGGCAGCCGCTCTGCAGTTTCTTGGTGAGCTCCTGGCGCAGGAGGTTGTAGATCCGCACGGATCTTTGGGAAGCCACCAGGAAGTAGGGCCGGAGCGGATGGAACCGCACGCACTGGATCCGGCCGGGATTTTTCCGGAAGGGATCCTGGCTCCGGCGCCGGCTGCTCTGGTGGATCAGCACCTGGCGCCCGCCGGGATTGCGCTGCACCGAGGCCCAGTAATCGCCTTTGGGGTGCCAGGTCACCTGTGTCACCGGCTGGGGATCC
>NW_015379513.1:8442-9552 GCF_001522545.3 Parus major
TTGGGGTGCCAGGTCACCTGTGTCACCGGCTGGGGATCCAGAATGGGATCGGGAATGGGATCCAGTGAGACCCTGAACCTCGGGATCATCATCCTCATCCTCATCCTCATCCCTGATCCCATCCCTGATCCCCAGTAATCTCCTTTGGGGTGCCAGGTCACCTGTGTCACTGGCTGGGGATCCAGCAGGATCCAGAATGGGATCGGGAATGGGATCGGGAATGGGATCCAGTGAGATCCTGAACCTCTGGATCATCATCCTCATCCCATCCCCATTCCTGATCCCATCCTTGATCCCATTCCCGATCCCAACCCCATTCCTGATCCCATTCCTGATCCCAACCCTGATCCCATCCCCATTCCCGATCCCATCCCCATCCCTGATCCCATTCCCGATCCCATCCCCATTCCCGATCCCAACCCCATTCCCGATCCCAGTGATCCCCAGTAATCCTGGGAACGCTGATCCCACCCCAAATCCCAGGAATTCCGACCGTCCCCGAACCCCAGGAATTCCAAACCCCACCCCCCGAATCCCAATCCCACCCAAATCCCAGGAATTCCGACCCCTCCCCAAATCCTGGGAATTCTGACCCCTCCCCAAATCCCGGGAATTCCAACCCCTCCCCAAATCCCGGGAATTCCGATCCCCCCTCAAATCCCAGGAATTCCAAATCCCCCCAAACCTCGATCCCATCCCAAATCCCGGGAATTCCGACCCCTCCCCGAATCCCAGGAATTCCAAACGCCCCCAAATCCCGGGAATTCCGATCCCCCCTCAATTCCTGGGAATTCCGCCCGCCCCGAATCCCGGGAATTCTCTGGCTCCCACCTTTCCGTGGGGCAGCAGCAGGCGGATCCCCTTGGCGCGTTCCTCGGGGCCGGCCGGGATCCAGGGGATCGGCTGGATCCGCTCCTCCTCCGGACATTCCCAGGAATCCAGGAGCTGATCCGTGGCCGCCACCAGGAGCCGATCGCCCAGGCCCGGATTCAGCAGGAGAGCCTGCTCGTCCCTATGGAGCCGGAATTCCGGGATTAGGATTGGGAATTCCGGGATTGGGATCGGGAATTCCGGGATTGGGATCGGGAATCTGGGATCAGGGGAGCCTGC
>NW_015379513.1:10747-12671 GCF_001522545.3 Parus major
GCAGCGGCCACCAGGCAGAGGCTGGGATTGGGATTCCAGGCCACGCTCCCGACCACGGATCCAACGGGAACGCTCCGCAGGCAGCGCCCGGAGCTCACCTCCCAGAACCGCAGCGTGCCGTCGTCCGAGCCTGCAACCGGAACCGAGGGGAATTCTGGGAATGCCGCGGGAATTCTGGGAATGCTGGGGGAATTCTGGGAATGCCGCGGGAATTCTGGGGGAATTCTGGGAATGCTGAGAGAATTCTGGGAATGCTGGGGGAATTCTGAGGGAATTCTGGGAATGCCGAGGGAATTCTGAGGGAATTCTGGGAATGCCGAGGGAATTCTGGGAATGCCATGGGAATTCTGGGAATGCTGAAGGAATTCTGGGAATGCTGAGGGAATGTTGAGGGAATTCTGGAGGAATTCTGGGAATTCTGGGGGAATTCAGGGAATTCTGGGGGAATTCTGGGAATGCCAGGGGAATTCTGGGAATGCTGAAGGAATTCTGGGAATTCCCGGTGCTGGGAATGGGGGGAAAAACTGGGATGGGGTTTCCTGGAAGCCGCAATTCCCTGGAATCCAGAATTCCCAGCAATTTCCCAGAATTCCCAATCCCTCTCCTGCCCCATCACACCGACCCCGTTCCCATTCCCGCTTTTCCCGTTCCCATTCCAGTGCCAGTCCCTGTGCCCGGGTCAGGAATACTGGGATCAGGATTGGGACTGGGATTGGGATCAGGATCAGGATCAGGATTGGGATCAGAATTGGGATCAGGATCAGGATTGGCATCGAGATCGGGATCAGGATCAGAATTGGGATTGGGATCAGAATTGGTTTGGGATTGGGATTGGGATTGGGATTGGGATCAGGATCAGAATCAGGATCAGGATTGAGACTGGGATCAGAATTGGATCGGGATTGGGACTGGGATGGGGATCAGGACTGGGATCCGGATCGGGATCAAGATTGGGGTCAGGATCAGGATTGGGACTGGGATCAGAATCAGGATCGGGATCAGAATCAGGATTGGGATCCAGATTGGGATCAGGACTGGGATCGAAATCAGGATCAGGCTCAAGATAGGGATTGGGATCAGGATCGGGATTGAGACTGGGATCAGGACTGGGATCAGGACTGGATTGGGATCAGGATCAGAATCAGGATCGGCATCGGGATTAGGATTGGGATCAGGATCGGGATCAGAAATGAATCAGAATCAGGATCAGAACCAGGATCAGGATTGGGATCAGGATCAGGATCAAGATCAGATCAGGATCAGAATTGGATTGGGATTGAGGTTGGGATCAAGATCAGAATCAGGGCCGGGATTGGGATCGGAATTGGGATCAGGATCCAGACTGGGATCGGGATTGGGACAAGAATTGAATCAGGATTGGGATCAGGATCTGGATTGGGATCAGGATTGGGATCAGGATCAGGATCCCATTTTTCCTTTCCCTGCCTGAGCTCCTCCCCATTCCCACAGCAGAGCCGGGAATTCCGACCATTCCCGACCATTCCCATTCCCCATTCCCGACCATTCCCAACCATTCCTGACCATTCCTGACCATTCCCAACCATTCCCGACCATTCCCAGCCATTCCCGGCCATTCCCATTCCCAACCATTCCCGACCATTCCCAACCATTCCCATTCCCGACCATTCCTGACCATTCCCATTCCCCATTCCCGACCATTCCCGACCATTCCCGACCATTCCCAGCCATTCCCGACCATTCCCAACCATTCCCATTCCCCATTCCCCATTCCCGACCATTCCTGACAATTCCCGACCATTCCCATTCCCCATTCCCCATTCCCCATTCCCGACCATTCCCGACAATTCCCAGCCATTCCCATTCCCCATTCCCGACCATTCCCGACCATTCCCGACCATTCCCAACCATTCCTGACCGTTCCCGACCATTCCCGACCATTCCC
>NW_015379514.1:0-10305 GCF_001522545.3 Parus major
ACCTGTGTCCTGGATCCATGTCCTGGACCTGTGTCCCACTGCTGCTGTGGAGCTGTGAGGGGACAGCTGAGATCACCCAGCTGAGCTGGAAGGCCCAAAGCTCATCCCATGCAGCAATTAATCTCCTCCTGGACGAGCATCCAAACATGAAGGGCTTTGCTGCCTGCAGGAAAACAGTGTTCCCGTTGACCTTTGGGTTGCTTTTGTGTGTTCTGTGCTTGCTGTCCCTGGGGTTGGACAGTCCCTTCCCTCCCTGTGCCGCTGCCACGGCTTCCTTGGCCGTGCTTTTTGTGTTCCCTCCCAACACCCTGGCCTGCCTGAGCTTCCTGCAAACTTCCACTGACCTGGGGAGCCAGACATGCAGTCTGAGAGCCAGGGAAAGGGGCCTTTCCCTCCCCTCCCAGCTGGGGCTGCAGCTGATAAATCCCCAGTGAGCTTCAGCTCTTGTCTCTCCTCACATGCAAGGAGCCCGCAGTAAATCACTCTTGTTAATTTTCCTCTGGGAATTGCTGGGTGTTTCTTTCTGGGTGAGATTCATAGGGCATTTCACCTTCCCAGCTCGGGAGGAACAGATGTGCCAAGCTACAGGGAAATATTCTGTTCTCATCAAGGGTTTCTTTGTTGAGGAATTTCCCCCCAGAGTTCAGTGCCAGTGACTGTGGAGAGGACAGCACCTGCATTTCCCATGCCACAGCTCTCCAGATTGCAACACTTGAGTGCAATTGATTTACACCACCTGGAACTGGACATCTTCCAGGCTGAGGCTATCATTTTGAAAGAAAAGTGACCCTGTCCCTTTTGTTTCAAGAAGTTCTGTCTCTGAGAGAGTTTTTTACAAGGAGTTAACTGATTGCTGGTGGACTGGAGGTGGTGAGCATGGTTGGAAAGCTGGCAGTGACACTCCTGATGTTCCAGCAGATCATTTTTCCACGCCACCGTCAGTGTGAACTACTGAGGGGTTTCAGGAAAGATCCATTTTTTTTTTGCCTGCACAAACCATAACAAAGCTATCAGCTGGCAGTTGATTAGCTCAGAACTTATCCCCTGTCATTCTGTTAAGCTCCAAAGTTGGGCCACTTTAAATTTCCTTATCTTTCCAAGTCTGGAAAGTGCTGGAAAGCCTCTCCTTCCCAATGGCACTGTCTTGCTCCTGCTTAGGAGGGGATTTGGAGCAGCTGGAGTAGGACACACAAGGTTTGAGCCCTTCTCAGTGTGCTGGGGCTCTTTAGTGCTTGATGAGGCTGTCCCATCCCTGGAAGTGTCCAAGGCCAGGCTGGATGGAGCTTGGAGCAAGCTGGGGTGGTGGGAGGTGTCCCTGCCCATGGCAGGGGTGGCACTGGATGGGCTTTAAGGTTCCAACCCAAACCATTCTGGGATTCTGTGACATTGGGTTTTTTTTTTCCTTTTGCACAGAGTTCTACAGTTAGGGAGGGAAACAAAAGCTCCCTGGCCTCAGGGACAGACCCAGGTGCTCGACCTTCCCCTGCAGCTGGCCCTGTCACTGCAAGGTCACTGTCCCCTGATGGCCAAAGTGCAGCCCTCACCTCCTGGATGGGGCTCTCAATGTCAGACCTGCAGCAGGACAGTCCTACAAGCTGCTGCCCCAGCAGCACCCTCCCTCCAGGAGCTGAAATCACAGCACGTTCCAGGTTGGAAGGGACCCCCAAGGATCACAGAGTCCAGCTCTTAAACAGAGAACAAAACCACAACCTTGGCTTTATTAGCACCCTGCTCTGACTGACTGGGCTAATCCCAGGGGTCCCACAGGTATCCACCCACAAATATCCACCCACAAATATCCACCCACAAACATCCCACCCACAAATATCCCACCCACAAATATCCCACCCACAGGTATCCTATCCACAGGTATCCACCTGCAAATATCCCACTCACAAATATCCACCCACAGATATCCATCCACAAATATCCATCCACAGGTATCCATCCACAAATATCCACCCACAAATATCCACCCACAAATATCCCACCCACAAACATCCCACCCACAAACATCCCACCCACAAATATCCCACCCACAGGTATCCTATCCACAGGTATCCCATCCACAGGTATCCACCTGCAAATATCCCACTCACAAATATCCACCCACAAACATCCCACCCACAGATATCCCGCCCACAAATATCCATCCACAGGTATCCATCCACAAATATCCACCCACAAATATCCCACCCACAGATACCCAAAGGTATCCCCACCTGTTTAAGAGCTCTGATATTGCAGATGGAAACAGGGAGGGAAAAGCCCTTTCACAGGCAGAGTAAGGGTATAAACTGGACAAATCACTAAGATAACACAAATTACTGAGATAACAGAAATCACTGAGATAACACAAATCACAGCCATCTGCTCTAGGACACCCCAACTGTCTTAGCAAAGGGAAGAACCCATAAAATAGAAAACCTTTTTCTCTTTATTTTTTTTTTAAACACAGTGAGAATGATGCCCAGGAGACCCAAGACCCACTAGTGATTAACAACCACCACAGCTGGAGCCATTCTTTCCTTTTCCCAATCTTTATCACCCAGGAACTGCCTCTTGCTGCTGTTAAGTGCACTGTGATTTTAAGATACTATCAATATTTCAAAGATTGATGGTAGAAGGCCAGATTTATCTAGTTTGGCTTCCAGTTCAGATTGTAGCTTATCTGGGGTAGTTTATCTGCAGCCCCTGGTTGGACATGTGGCAATTCAGGAGCAGGCTGCTATTAAAAATCAATTAGGACTGAAATACAGCTTCTGTCACACACCTTGTAAATCCCTGCTTCCCTTCCCATTAGGTGAATCAGTAGCACCATACCTGTCCTGTTTGCAGCTGGGAAAAGGCAGATTAATTTTAGGTCTCTTGTGAATCTGAAAATTTGGTAGAGATGAGTCTTGAAGTTTGGGAAAGATGATGGAGAATGGGGTTAAATAAATATGTTTTGTTCCTGAACAGGAAATATTTTTGAGCCATTTTATTCTGTTTTGACTAAGGTGCATCAATCATTGCACAGTTCAATATTTTTCCTGCATTTTAGGATTATTTCATATTTGTTTAGCTGCCTTCTTTTAATTTATGTTACTTCTTAAACAAACAGTGCTATTCTGAAAATCTCTAAAAATACTGGCAGAAATAGTTTTAAATTCAGTGCTTCCATCTTTTCAGTCAAAATCTGATCCTGAATTGTGCATAATTTGGTATCAGGAAGCTCCTTTTTTCCCCCAGCAAATTTTCTCTTGGCCTGTATCTTTATCCATCCATCCTACACCCTTTTCCATCCATTCCACACTTTTGTCCATCCCCTGTCACTTGGCACATCCCTTGTTCTTCCCTTTTCTCCACAGGACAAGAAATAATTGTAATTGCATTTCCCCTGACACCTTTTTTGCACTTTGTTGCAAATACACACAAAAATCTACTTTCTCTGCTTTTTCCTATCACAAATAATTACCCAGTGTCTTCTTTTAAGTAGAATAAAAATTAAAATATTGTCACATTTGATACCTCCCAGTGTGGTTCAACTGGAGAGCAAGACTGCAGAGGGATTAAGCTGCAGGGATAAACACTAAACACATTTTCATAATGTGACCCAACAGGAGAATTTAGCATTTTTGGGAAAGTGCACGAGACACTGGACTGAATATAAACATTTCCTATTTGTTCTGGGGCTTGGACCAAGCTACAAAGTTGTGGTTCAAAGATCAGGTTTCTCTGCTCAAGGCTTGATTAAAACCAGGGCCTGCCTGGCCAGAAAGTTCAGATGTGTATCTGAAACTTCCCAAATGTGGGGAGATTAGAGATCCAATGTTTTAATTCTAATTAATCTCTCTCACATAACGTTTCCTGCAATGCCCTTACGCCAAAGCACAGCCAGAATAAACCAGTGACGTGGAAGAAAAGCTGGCATAAAAAACAGCACTAGAAATAAGAGAAATCATCAAGATTTGGGGTCTTTATGTGCCTTGGCTCCAGTGCTCGTGCTCAGCCCCTCGTCCACACACGAATCCCAATTCTCTGGTCCTTGCAGAGTGCCCCGAGTCCCTTCTGTAAAACACCACCATCACCTCCCACGTGGCCTTTCTGGCACACACACAGCTCCAGCCAACACTTGCTCTCCTCCTGATGAAGTCCATGGTTTGTTTTGTCTGCTGAGGACAAAACTCCCAGTTCTCAGAGCTAAAATGAAGCTCCAAACCCCACAAAAGGCAGCAGGGCCACTCTGCTGTGTCCATCCCTGCCTTGCTGTGGTTGGGAGTGAAACTGGGGTTGGGTTGTGGAGCAGAGGAGCTCCAGCTCTGCTCTGAGCTGATTCTCTGAGGGTTAATTCCAGGTGACAGCACTTGGGTATTTCCCTGGCATTCCTTAGGCAAAGGCTGCTATCAGTCAAGAAATGCCTGTTGATGTCCCCAGATAAAGGACAGGAGGGCTTCCAAGGCCCAGAAGTATCTTGGCACCTTGAGCTGGTAATCCATGAAGTTTTTCACATCTCTGCAGAGAAATGTGCAGTTCTGGGGAATTTCTGGATGAACGTGGGGCCAAATCCAAGGAATTGGTCACTGGCTGGAATCCCTGTGTGACACTGGATGTCCTGACTCCAAGGGAGCCTTTCTGGGCAGTTCAGTGCTCACACTGCTGTGCCCTTCCTGTGACTGAGCAGCTTTCCAAATCTTTCTTCTCCCTGCAGACTACAGGAATCCCTTTGTGGAGATGTACTCTGAGCACCCTGACATCATCTACATCGTGGATGACAGGAAAACAGTGGTGATCCCCTGCCGGGTCACCTCGCCAGACATCAAACCCAAACTCACCCAGGTAAGAGATGGCTCCAGACAAGCTCAGTTCAAGGTCTGGGCTGCCAACAAAGTGGGGAAAACCACAAATTTAGATGCATAAAGCTGGGGAAGTTCCATAAAAAAATAGCAAAGACACTGAAAATCCAGAAACATGAACCTGTTTGTGCAGTGTGTTACTGTTGAACTGGGTAAAAAGATTTTTTGGGGGATTGGGCTGAGTTTATGCCATGTTTTTTTTTTATGTTGTGGCTTGCTGTTCCTCCATAAATTGGCAGAGGTAGATGACAAAGCACTATTTTCCTTCAAAATTCTTTGTGTAACACCCATCTCTCTCTGAAAGGTTCTCTTTGAACCTCCTCAGAACAACTGCCCATTTTTGCTCCATTTCATCAATTCAAACCAAGTTTCAGCCTTGGGAATAGATGGCTCCAGCATCCATCCCTTTGGCAGCAGTTACACCTGAATTCAAGGTTACAGCACAGTCTGTGCAGGCCAAGGCTGTTTGGGATAATAAAAATGGAAATTTAAGGTCTGGGCCCTGATCAGTCAATGGAGTCACTCATTTAAAGGCTTCAGAACTGCCCTCCAGAGCAGCCTGTCACGGAGTGAGGAGCAGGACAGACATCTCCTGGCTCCAATCCTGCATTTAACATCAGGAATTCTGTGCTTTTCCATTCCCCTGCCAATCTGACAGCTCAGGAAACCCTAAAGGGAACAGGAGCTCATCCTGTGCTCCTTTTCCAGCCTGTTCTGGAGGGGCTGTGAGGGATGAGGCTGCTGTGGATATGGCAGAGAGGGCTCTGAGCACCTCTGCTCCTCGTGGCAGTTCCATGCCTTAGATGTCCCCTTTTCCTGGGAGATAGCTGGGATTCCACGGAATAGAATAGATTCCATGGAATCACTGGGACTGGGACAGGGCTCCAGCTCCTGCTGGGACCCATGGAACATTCCCAGTAGAGATGCAGAGGGACAGCAGGAGCTTTATTGCTTTGGAGATCTCTATTTTTAAATTTCATCAGCAGGGATTAAAGTGGGGAAGGAGGCTCCTCTCCAGTTTTCTTTTTAGGCTGGATAAGTGTTACCACCTTCCCTCCTAGGCTATAAAAACGAAACATCCCTGTCTGATTTGACACCAAATCCACCAAATTCATGGCTGGAGCAGTGCTGGCACCATCAGGGTGGCCTTGGAATTCCCATCTCCACATTTATTCCCTCACTGATGGACAGCCCTGCTCTTCTTGTTTCCCAGCCAAATTCCCGGTCATTTCACCAAACACAAACTTCATCCCAGCTGCTGGAATGAAATCTCCACTGAAACCTCTCCCACAAAAAGTTGTCCCCAGAAGATTTCCCCCTCCAGGGCTGAGCAGCTGGGGCTCAGGGCAGGGAGGCAGAGGCTGGGCACAGCTCCCAAAGGAGCTGGGAGCTGCTGGGACGTGGCACCTTGGGAAGCTCCAGGATCCAGCTGAGGATGGCACCACTGGCTTGGCCCTGGCTGGGAATCCCACTGATGCCTTGCAGGGGCTGCCTAGAACAGAGGCCAGGCAAAGTTAAGAGAATAAAGTGGGGATTTATTAAAGGCCTTCAAACAGGTTCACCTTGGGCAGTCAGAAGCCTCTGGGGATCCACCCAACGTGGACAATGGACACGAGTTTTTCAGACAATTATAAATTTGGTCCAGTTACATATCAGGGGTTAATCCTACAATTACAGCTTCAGGTAATGAAGTCATATTCCCCCAGTTTGCTCCCTTCCAACTCACTTAGGTCGATACTTTCTGGGCCCTGAGGCAGTAGAGGGTACTCAGATTTCAGGCCTAGAGGAATTGAGGCAGTAGAGCATCCGTGGATTTGAGGCCTAGAGGAATTGTTATGTCTGACCAAAATGTGAAGAGAATTTCCTGACACTCTGGATGGAGTTTGGAGTTCTACATCATGCAGCACAGGGTTTGAAAGATAGAAAAGCTGAAATCCTACGGCACCACCAGAGCGCCGAGGTGGCGGCTCCCGCGCCGGGAGGAAACGGGGCAGGAGAGGGGCGGAGGTGAGCGTGGGGGAGGAGAGGTGAGCGAGGCCATCAGACTAATTTAGAACATCCTCTCCTTCCAAATTTAATCTCCAGGAGACAACTGGAGAGGGAGGACAACACTTCAAAGGGAGGAAAGCCGCTGTGATTTCCTTCAAGCAGCATTGACGCTTTTTTTGTTTGATTGTTTAAATAGGTATTTGTGAATATTTGATGAAGATGTTTAATCTGTGTGTGGTGTTGAAAAGGGCCTCCTGAGCAGGGTTATTTTTCCTTCCCCCTTCCCCTAGGCTTTGGGGAGCAGAGCTGCCAAACCCTGAAGTTCAGCTTTATCATGTTTTATTATTCTTGTGGAAAATGGAGTCTTTGCCACCGTAAATTAATGTCCTTATGTTACCATTATACTTTAAAATCACCGCTCTCTCTTTAAACATGTTCAGAGAAAGGTACCTCTTGCTTGTACTGAGCTGATCCCAGCTACCTCAAGGTATCATCTTTGTTATTAACAAACTCATGCTAAGACACACAACTCAGGCTTTTAATTTTGTGTAACATGATTTTAATTCGGGGCAAAGAGCTTTTTCAGTCATGTCACATCTGTTTAGTCACTAATCTGGTTCAGTGTGCATTTGCCACTTCCAGCTTTGACCTTCATGAGTGCTAAAGCATGATTAAGCCTCAGGTTTTAGACCTCTTTCTGTAATTTTTCCTATTTTTCCTCACGGTTCTAAACAGAGATGCCACAGCTTGATTATTTCAAAAGCATTTACAAGAAATCCTCGTTTCCTACTGCTGTCAGAAGAGATGCTGCTCCAAAAGACTGTCTGGCTGTCCCCCTTTCCCATGCAGCATCACCAACTCCTCAGGCAGAATTCCTTTGTGTTTCCATGCTGGAATTGTAAGAATTGACCCAAACCAAGGCCACCCTGGTCACTCGTGTGTCCAGAGCCCCAGGCTGCAAGCTGTGTGGGACAGGAGGATTGTTTAAACTCAATCCAATTTCAGCTGCCCTGCCAAACCAGGGTCCTGACTGCTGGGACACAAACAGGAGCTGCACACAACAGGAATAGGAGTAAAACTGTTCCACTGGGGTGAAATTCCTGCTTTCAGCCCCCTGCTTAGCTCCCAAAGCTAAATCAGGCTCTCTCTGAAAAGGAAAACTTCCCCTCGCCTCACCTTTGAGCAGCCAGGATATGAGGATGAGGAGGGAGAAGCACAAAGTTAAATAAAGTTAATTATCATGAGATAACTGCAGGCATACTGGGGTTTGCCCAAACCTTTCATTTTTTGGGCAGAAGTGATCTCAACACTCCCAAAGAGCATCCTCAGTCCTGAAGAGCCTCATCCTGCTGGGAAAACCAGAGCTACCTGTGCAAACACCTGAAATGGGGAATTTCAGGGAGCTCTTTTAATTTCTTTTCATTTTAATTTTAATTTAGTTCTTTGGGACATTATGATCCAGGATTTTCAAAATTTTTGGAAAGTAAATTACATTCCCTCCAGCAAGTAGAGGATTTCCCTGTGTGTTAATAATAGCAATAAACTGATTATTCCCCCTGACAAAAGCCAAGCTGCTTGGCACTGCTGTTGTACAGGGGTAGGAGTTCACTCTCATTAAATGAATTTTTGCTCTAGTTTATTTTCCACATTTGCCTTTTCTATTCTCACTTCTTCCTCATAAGCAGAATTGAGAGTGTTTTTTCAAGAATCCCAGAACATTATGAGTATTTTTGAATTTAGGATAAAAAGTGCCTTAGTCCCTTTATTTCTGTGATTTACCCTCCTAAGTCACCCAGGCTGCTTCCAAGGAAATCCATGGGGAGCTCTGAGAGTGTCTCCCCACTTTCTGTGGGATAGAGAGAAATTGGGGAGTGCCCACAGACCAGAGCTTGTAGATAACCACAGACAGGTGAGTTAGTGAATAATTCTGATTTTGGGAGAGTCTCATATGTTTTTAAAGCAGAATGAGGAAAATGTGAGGAAGCACCTCCAAACAGATCACCCCATAAAATTCGTATCAAGATGGGCATCATGATTTCCAGAGGATGGATGAGGGAAATGGATCCCACACATGGGATCCTGAACTGGATCAACCCAAGTGTTGAGTTTAGACACTCCTG
Source organism: Parus major (assembly GCF_001522545.3). NCBI lineage: Eukaryota > Metazoa > Chordata > Aves > Passeriformes > Paridae > Parus > Parus major. Next base: position 8,945 of record NW_015379514.1, read on the forward strand.
CCTTAGGGAGGGTTTTTGTGTTCCCTTGCAGTACCCTTCCTCTGCAGAGATCAGCTTCAAGAAGATGTCCTGGGACCCCAAGAGAGGCTTTGTCATCCCCTCCCACTCCTTCGTGCCCTCCGGGATCCTCACATGCTCAGCCCACGTCAATGGCAGCGTCTTCAACTCCTACTACATGGCCCAGAGACTGGGTGAGTGCCCAGGGAGCTCCACTGGGAGCTCCTGCCTGTCTTAGCCTCTCTTAGATTTGATAGATCTCCCTGGGCTGCATCTGTAGCAAGTCCAAGCTGGAATGTCAAAAGTAAACTCCTTTCTCCTTTTTTTTCCTCCCTATTCAATAGAACTTGGACTGGCGCCACTCCTGGTTTTGAAAAAAGACCAAGTGCTGAGGTGGTACAAAACAGAAGTGTTTTATTCAAACCCCACCAAGGCTTTGTTTGCTTGGATTGAGCTGTATTTACATTAAAACAACTGCTGGTTCAGGACAAAGCAAACAGCAGCTTTCTTTTTGCTTCTGGTCATTAACCACGTGTGATTGTCGTATAAAAACCTCACTACACTGCTAATTCACACCTTTGCTTTTTATAGATTTTCTCTTGGTGATTTACTACATAATTTCCCTTAGATTTACAGCTGAGCTTCAGCTCATAATTAAAACCTGAATTTGAAGCAACCAAACATTAAATTTTTGAGTGCTGGGTATTTATATGAAACCAATTAGAATTTATTTTTCTTTTGTTTTCCATGTATGTTCCTTATCCCCTCATATATCTTCTATTTACTTGGACTTCATTCCCATTAGCTCATGGCATCCTTCTTTACAATCAGCACTCAGCTTTGAACAACAGGCTTGTAAATTTGTGTGGCAGCCAAATAAAAGTCCGGTAAATCTCTCTTTTTCTCCTTTTTTTTTTCCTGTTTGAAGTAATTTTTTATTAAAATCACAAATGCAAACCTACAAAACCTCTTAGGCCATCCCTGTGCAGCTCAAAAGGACCCAGGAAATCCCTTTCTGTCGTGTGTTACCCTCACTGGTCAGGTGTGGTTTTGATACTGGGCCCCAAAAACTGATGGAAGTTCAGAGCTGATGTATTTAAGGATTGATAAATGTGTAAGAGCAAGACTTGGGGATCCCATTTAGGGAATTGGGGATCCCATTAAGGGATTGAGGAATCCCATTTAGGGATTGAGGGATCCCATTTGGGTATCCCATTCAAGGGTTTGGGGATCCCATTCAAGAGTTTGGGGATCCCATTCAAGGATTGGGCGATCCCATTTAGGGATTGAGGGATCCCATTTAGGGATTGAGGAATCCCATTTGGAGATCCTATTCAAGGATTTGGGGATCCCATTCAGGGATT
>NW_015379515.1:0-1965 GCF_001522545.3 Parus major
CTCACCTGTCCTGTCTTCTCCTTGTTGATCAGGAGTCTGGGGGTGTTGGTGGGGACCCTGCAGGAGCAGAGAATCTCAGGGTGGTCTGGGGGGGGGTACAGAGGAGGTTCTAGAAGGTTCTAGGGGTTCTTGGAGGTTCTAGGGGTTCTAGAAGGTTCCAGAAGGTTCTAGGGGTTCCAGAAGGTTCTAGGAGGTTCTAGGAGGTTCTAGAAGATTCTAGGAGGTTCCAGAAGATAGTAAGGGTTCTAAAAGGTTGTAGGAGTTCTAGAAGGTTCTAGAAGGTTGCAGGAGGTTCTAGGGGTTCTAGAAGGTTGCAAGAGGTTCTAGAAGGTTGCAGGAGGTTTTAGGGGTTCTAGAGGGTTCTAGGGGTTCTAGGCGGTTGCAGGAGGTTCTAGAAGGTTCTAGAAGGTTGCAGGAGGTTCTAGGGGTTCTAGAAGGTTCTAGGGGTTCTAGGAAGTTCTAGAAGGTTCTAGGAGTTCTAGACTGTTCCAGGAGGTTCTAGAAGGTTCTAGGGGTTCTAGAACAGTTCTAGAAGGTTCTAGGAGGTTCTAGAAGGTTTCAGGAGATTCTAGAAGGTTCTAGGGGTTGTAGGAGGGGTCTCACCTGCTGATGAGGGAGGCAAAGGGCTGCACCTGCAGTGAGGTGCCCATGATGAGCAGGAGATCAACCTTCTCAAAGTCCTGTTGAGGGAGGGGACGTCAGCGGGGGGTTGGGGTGACCTCAGCACCCCCCACCCCACATTCAGGCTGGGGAGGGGAATTCTGGGCCCCCCCAAACCCCACTCACCGACTCCAGGAGGGTAAAGAAGCGCGAGGGGAGGTTCTCCCCAAAAAACACAATGTCTGGGGAAGAGAGGGGTGGCAGGTGAGGGGAGGGGGGGTGAAGACCCCCTTCCCCAACCCCCAATTCCTGCTGAACACCCCCCAAAACTCACCAGGCTTCACCAGCCCCTGGCACTTCTCACATTTCGGGACCAGGGAGGAGAAAATCCTCTCTGGAAAACAGGGGGGGGGTGGAACCTCAGCGGGGAAAGGGGGCAGGGGCATTTGGGGGCGCACAGGGAAATTCGGGGGGTGCTGGGGAAGAACAACCCGCTGTTACCACCCCGAGGCAAAGCAGGGGGGGACACCCCCCATTTGTGGGGGGACAAAGGGAGGTCCCCGTGGGTCCCCAGCAGCCAGGAGCCCCCCAGAGCCCTCCCCTACCCCTCATCCAGGCCAGGTCGTAGCGCTGGCGGCACGAGGAGCGCAGGCAGTGCGACGTGAAGAACGTGCCGTGAGCCTCCACCAGCAGCTCCGGCTCCAGCCCTGCCACCCTCTCCAGAGTGTCGATGTTCTGGGGGGCACCACGGGGACATCAGGGGGTCCCCAAGGTCCCCGTGACCCCCAAAGCAGCCAGGGGAGAGGGGGTTGTGCCCTACCTGGGTGTAGCAGCGCAGCAAGAGCCCCTTGTCCTGCAGCAGCCGCATGAAGTAGTGACACACGGTGGGCTGGGGGAATTTGGGGGGTCATTTGGGGGATTCTTGGGGCCCCCACGTGAGGGGGGAGGTTGGAAGGAGGTTTGGGAGAATTTAATTACCTTGAACTGCCCTGGGTAGAGCTCACGGGCAAGGGCGAAAAAGGGCTCTGGGTGTTTCTGGGGAGCACAGGGAGGTCAGGAGGGGCTTGGAGAGCCCCCAGAAACCCAACCCCCCCCTCAGAATTTGGGGAGGAAAGGGGGGCGTACCTTGAAGAAACCGATCTCAAAGATGGCCTCGGGGTAGGGGAGGTTGTAACTCTGCAGGTTGGAGTAGAGCCCGGTGCCGGGGGAGCGGAAATCCGGGATCCCGGCAGCTGGGGGGGTTGTGGGGCTCAGGACCCACCCCGGGTGTCCCCGAGCCCCCCCAGTGCCCCCCACAACGAGCACTCACAGGTGGAGATGCCGGCGCCCACCATGCACACGACGTTCTTACCTGGGGGCAGGGAC
>NW_015379515.1:2031-3473 GCF_001522545.3 Parus major
GTTTGGGGGGTCCTGGGACCACCCCATGGCTCTCACCCTACCTGGACCTGCCGAATCACCTGGGGCAGGTGCGGGATGGGGAATTTGGGGGTCCCGGGGGGGGTTTGGGGGTCCTGGGACCACCCCATGGCACTCGCCCTACCTGGACCTGCAGAACCACCTGGGACAGGTGCGGGATGAGGAATTTTGGGGGTCCTGGAGGGGTTTGGGGGGTCCTGGGACCACCCCATGGCTCTCACCCTACCTGGACCTGCCGAATCACCTGGGACAGGTGCGGGATGAGGAATTTGGGGGGTCCCGGGGGGGTTTGGGGGGTCCTGGGACCACCCCATGGCTCTCACCCTACCTGGACCTGCCGAATCACCTGGGACAGGTGCGGCACGGGGAATTTGGGGGTCCCGGGGGGGGTTTGGGGGGTCCTGCGGCACTCGCCCGTCCTGGACCTGCAGAACCACCTGGGACAGGTGCGGGATGGGGAATTTGGGGGTCCTGGGGGGGTTTGGGGGTCCTGGGACCACCCTGCGGCACTCTCCCGTCCTGGACCTGCAGAACCACCTGGGGCAGGTGTGGCAAAAATTGGGGGGTCCCGGGGGGTTTGGGGGGTCCTGGGACCACCCCATAGCACTCGCCCTACCTGGACCTGCAGAACCACCTGGGACAGGTGCGGGATGGGGAATTTGGGGGTCCCGGAGGGGTTTGGGGGGTCCTGCGGCACTCGCCCTACCTGGACCTGCAGAACCACCTGGGACAGGTGCGGCACGGGGAATTTGGGGGTCCTGGAGGGGGTTTGGGGGGTCCTGCGGCACTCGCCCGTCCTGGACCTGCAGAACCACCTGGGACAGGTGCGGGATGGGGAATTTGGGGGTCCCGGGGGGGGTTTGGGGGGTCCTGGGACCACCCCATGGCTCTCACCCTACCTGGACCTGCCGAATCACCTGGGACAGGTGCGGGATGGGGAATTTGGGGGTCCTGGAGGGGTTTGGGGGGTCCTGGGACCACCCCATGGCTCTCACCCTACCTGGACCTGCAGAACCACCTGGGACAGGTGCAGGATGAGGAATTTGGGGGTCCCGGGGGGGGTTTGGGGGTCCTGGGACCACCCCATGGCACTCGCCCTACCTGGACCTGCAGAACCACCTGGGACAGGTGCTTGAGGGGAATTTGGGGGTCCTGGGGGGGTTTGGGGGGTCCTGCGGCACTCGCCCTACCTGGACCTGCAGAACCACCTGGGACAGGTGCGGGATGGGGAATTTGGGGTTCCCGGGGGGGTTTTGGGGGGTCCTGGGACCACCCCATGGCACTTGCCCTACCTGGGCCTGCAGAACCACCTGGGACAGGTGCAGCACGGGGAATTTGGGGGTCCTGGAGGGGTTTGGGGGGTCCTGGGACCACCCCATGGCTCTCGCCCTACCTGGATCTGCAAAACCACCTGGGACAGGTGC
>NW_015379515.1:7926-9149 GCF_001522545.3 Parus major
TTTTCCCATGGTTTTCCTGCCTTTCCTCCTCCTTTTTTCCCTATTTGCTCATTCTCCTGATGATTTTTCCCTCCTGGATTTTCCCTGCTTATTCTCCCCTTTTTTCCCTGTTTTTCTCCTGTTCTCTCCCTATTATTTCTTTTTCCCCTTTTTTCCCTATTTTTTCCCATTTTCCTCATGTTCTTCCCTGGTTTTCCAGGGAAATTCTTTTTTTAAAATATAATTTAAAATAAATTAAATATGATTTAAAATATAAATTAAATATAATTTAATTTTTAAAAAAATAAATTTCCAGGGAATAAAAAATAAATAAATAAATAAATAAATAATGAAATTATAAAATAATAATAAAATAATAAAAATAAAACAATATAATGAAAATAATAAAACTTAAAATAAAATAATAGAAATAATAAAAATAATAAAATAATAATGAATAATAATAAAAATAATAATAAATAATAAAAATAATACAAAATAATCTCCAGGGAATAAAAAATAATAAATAATAAATAAATAAATGATAAAATTATAAAATTATAAAGTGATAAAATAATAAAAATATAAAATAATAAAAATAATAATAAAACAATAAAAATAAAATAATAAAAATAATAAAAATAAAATAATAATGAATAATAAAAATAATAAAACAATAAAATTTAAAATAAAATAATAAAAATAATAAAAAATAATAATAATAAAGTAATAATGAATAATAAAAAATAATAAAAAATAAAAAATAATAAAGAAATGATTTCCAGGGAATTTTCACACCTTTTCCCCTGGTTCTCCCCAATCCTCCCCCTCCCCTGCTCCATTCCCCCCGTTGGCTTTTCCCAATTTCCCCACGTTTTGCCCCAATTCCCACCTGCAATTCCCACTTCCGAGGTCCCAGCCAGGCACAGGTCCTCGAAGCGTGCAGGGTCGATGGTGTAAACTGGGGAGGGGGTAGCGCTGGGCTGGACCCCACAGCCCTCCTGGGGGGCACAGGGGGTCACTTGGGGTCACCCAGGGGCCGGGAAGGTCTCGGGGGGCTCAGGGCTCACTCACAAAAACGGCTCCTCGCAGCAGGTCCGGCACCGTCATGGGCAGGAAACCCTGGGGAAACGGGAGGGCTGGAGACCCCCACCCTCCTGGGAGCCCCCGAGCCTCCCTGGAGCCCCCCAGATCATCCCAGAGCCTCCCTGGAGCCCCCCAGAGCTTCCCTGGATCCCCCCAGA
>NW_015379515.1:11994-14035 GCF_001522545.3 Parus major
CCTTCCAAGCTCCCCCCACTCGAACCTTTCCAGCCCCCACAAATTTCTTCCCCAGGACGAGTACGACGACATCGTCATCAACAGCGGGCACTGCCCGGCCTGAGGGACCCCTTGGGACCCCCCCGGATGGATTTGGAGGACCCTGCCACCCCCAGCCGGGGGGACCCCCTGAAGATGCGCCCCCCAAAATCCCGGGGGAGCCCCGAGGGCTGTGGGGGGCGGTGGGAAATAAAGCGGAGGCTGCGCTGGGAGCAAGGACAATGACAATGTGACAATGGAGGGGACGGGCGGGGGGACATTTGGGAGTGGTGGGGGACAGGTGTGGCACCGGGGGACACCCGAGTGTCCCCAGAGCACCCACGGAGCAAAGGACACGCGTGGCAGGGGAGATTTCCAGGATTTATTGTCGGGATTTGTCACCTCGGGGACACGCTGGACAGGGTTCTCTGTGTCCCCTGTGTCGTGTCCATCCCTCGATGTCCCAGCTCCAGCCACGCTCTGCCTCCTCCACGGGGACCCCTCCCCACCTCAGGACCCCCCCTCTGTTTTGGGGGGGCCCCCCCCGGGCTGGTTGGGGCCGATGTAGCGCAGGAGGGGGCCGGGGGGCCGGGCCAGCACCTCCTGCCCCACCAGCGGCTGCAGCACGGGGGGCACCCGGACACGGCCGTCCTGGGGGGGTGACACAGCGCAGGGTGAGCCCCCCCGAGCCCCCCGACTGCCGCGGGACCCCCCCCAAAACACTCACCGGGAGCTGGTTGCACTCGAGGAGCGCGATGAGCATCCGGGACACGGCACAGGCGGTGCCGTTCACCTGGGGGGGGGCACACGGGGTCAGGGGGGGCTCAGGGACCCCCCCACCCGGGGTTTTGGAGGTGTCCCGTGGATTTTGGGGGGTCACCCACCGTGTGGGCGTGGCTCAGCCGGCCCCCCTCCCCGCTGTACATGATGTTCAGCCGCCGGCTCTGGTAATCCGTACAGTTGGAAGCACTGGAAATCTTGGGGGGGTGGGGGGAGAGGGGTCAGGAGGTTTTGGGTACCACCCCCTCTCCAGGGACACCCCAAAATGGGGGTCCTGATCCAGCAGCAAGGGCAGGAAGAAAGGGGAGCCATAAACAGGGAATAAAGTGTGGGGGGGGTCACCCTGGGCACCTCTGAATTTTTAAAGTTTTCCCAGAATTAAGTTCTCCCCAAATTATTTGGGCTCTCCCCGAATTTTCAGGGTGCTCCCCACATTATTTGGTCTCTCCCTGAATTGTTGGGGTCCCAGAGTCCCCCTCACCTCCCCGAATTTGCCCCGTCCAGGCATCCAGGCCTCGATGTCAAACTTGCGGTAGGCGGGGAGCCCCAACTCCTCCGTGGGCATGTCCAGGACGCTGGGGGGCCCGGGGGGAACAGTTACGATGGATTTTGGGGTCCCACGGACTGGGGGGGACTCCCCCAAAACCTCCCCTCACCGGTAATGGAGCCCCAGCTCCGAGAAAATCTCCTTCTGGAGCGCCAGGAACTCCTCCAGCAGCTCCTCGCTCTCCGTCCCGCGCTCGGCCGCCGTCACCCCGAACATCTCCACCTTGCGGGGTGGGGGGACGTGGGGTCACCCCCTGCCTTCCCCCCCCACCCAGGGGTCTCCCCAGGGGTCTCCCAGTGCTCCCAGTACCTTGGTGAACTGGTGGACGCGGTAGAGCCCCCAGGGCTCCTGGCCCGTGTCGGTCTCGGCGCGGTAGCAGGTGCTGGAACACACGACCCTGGTGGGGGGACACGGCTAAAGGGGGACCCCAAAACACCCCAGACCCCCCCAGAGAATCGGGGTGGGGTCCCCAGGAGGGGAGGGGGTCTCTGGGGGGACACAAGGCCCCCGTACCTGACAGGAAGGTCCTGCAGCTGCACGGCGTGGTCCATGAAATAGCCTGGATGGGAGGGCACAGGGTGACCCCTAAATCCATCTGCTCCCCTCTTTCTCTGCTTTTTCCCTGTTTTTTCTCCCCTTTCCCCATTTGTTTTCCTGTTTTCCCATGGTTTTCCTCCCTTTCCCCATTTGTTTTCC
>NW_015379516.1:0-2467 GCF_001522545.3 Parus major
CTGGGGATCAGGGATGGGATCAGGAATGGGATCAGGGATGAGGATGAGGATGATGATGATGATCCAGAGGCTCGGGATCTCACTGGATCCCATTCCGGATCCCCAGCCAGTGACACAGGTGACCTGGCACCCCAAAGGCGATTACTGGGCCTCGGTGCAGCGCAATCCCGGCGGGCGCCAGGTGCTGATCCACCAGAGCAGCCGGCGCCGGAGCCAGGATCCCTTCCGGAAAAATCCCGGCCGGATCCAGTGCGTGCGGTTCCATCCGCTCCGGCCCTACTTCCTGGTGGCTTCCCAAAGATCCGTGCGGATCTACAACCTCCTGCGCCAGGAGCTCACCAAGAAACTGCAGAGCGGCTGCCAGTGGATCTCCAGCATGGCCGTGCACCCCGCAGGTGCGGGATCCGCCGGGAAAAGCGGGAAGGGGATCGGGAATCCGGCGGGATCGGTGATTCCCGGTTTGTGTTCCCAGGGGATAACGTGATCTGCGGCAGCTACGACAGCAAATTGCTTTGGTTCGATCTGGATCTGTCCACCAGGCCCTACAGGACGCTGAGGTGAGATCCCCAATTATCCCGGCTGTTAGCCCGGATTTTCATGGGCTGATATCCCGGAATATCCCGGATTTTCCTGGGTTCTTATCCCGGAATATCCCGGATTTTTCCAGGTTGTTATCCCAGATTTTCCTGGGCTGATATCCCGGAATATCCCGGTTTATCCTGGGCTGATATCCCGGATTATCTCGGATTTTCCTGGGTTGTTGTCCCAAATTATCCTGGATTTCTCTGGGTTGTTATCCCGGATTATCCCGGCTTTTCATGGGTTGTTATCCCGGATTTTCCTGGGTTGTTATCCCGGATTATCCCGGATTTTCATGGGTTGTTATCCCAGATTATCCTGGGTTTTTCCAGGTTTTTATCCTGGATTTTCCCAGGTTGTTATCCCGGATTTTCCTGGGCCGATATCCCGGATTTTCCTGGGCTGTTATCCCAGATTTTTCTGGGTTGTTATCCCGGATTTTCCCGGATTTTTTCAGGTTTTTATCCCGGATTTTCCTGGGCTGATATCCCAGATTATCCCGGATTTTTCCAGGATGTTATCCTGGATTTTCCTGGCTTGTTATCACAAATTATCCCAGATTTTTCCTGGGTTGTTATCCCGGATTATCCCGGATTTTTCTCGGTCGTTATCCCAGATTTTCCTGGGTTTTTATCCCGGGTTTTCCTGGGTTGTTATTCCAAATTATCCCAAATTTTCCCAGGTTGTTATCCCAGTTTTTCCTGGTTTCTTAGTCGGGATTTTCCTGGGCTGATATCCCAGATTATCCCGGATTTTCCTGGGCTGATATCCCAGATTATCCCGGATTTTCCTGGGCTGATATCCTGGATTTTCCTGGATTGTTATCCCGGAATATCCCGGATTTTCCTGGGTTGTTATCCCGGATTTTCCTGGGTTGTTATCCCGGATTATCCCGGATTTTCCTGGGTTGTTATCCTGGATTATCCCGGATTTTCCTGGGCTGATATCCCGGATTATCCCGGATTTTCCTGGGTTGTTATCCCGGATTTTCCTGGGTTGTTATTCCAAATTATCCCAAATTTTCCCAGGTTGTTATCCCAGTTTTTCCTGGTTTCTTAGTCGGGATTTTCCTGGGCTGATATCCCAGATTATCCCGGATTTTCCTGGGCTGATATCCCAGATTATCCCGGATTTTCCTGGGCTGATATCCCAGATTATCCCGGATTTTCCTGGGCTGATATCCCAGATTATCCTGGATTTTTCCAGGTTTTTATCCTGGATTTTCCTGGGTTGTTATCCCGGATTTTCCTGGGTTGTTATCCCGGATTATCCCGGATTTTCATGGGTTGTTATCCCAGATTATCCTGGATTTTTCCAGGTTTTTATCCTGGATTTTCCTGGGTTGTTATCCCGGATTTTCCTGGGTTGTTATCCTGGATTATCCCAGCTTTTCCTGGGTTGTTATCCCGGAATATCCCGGATTTTTCCAGGTTTTTATCCTGGATTTTCCCAGGTTGTTATCCCGGATTTTCCTGGGCTGTTATCCCGGATTTTTCCGGGTTGTTATCCCGGATTATCCCGGATTTTCCCAGGTTTTTATCCCAGATTTTCCCGGGTTGTTATCCCAGATTTTTCACGTTGTTAGCCCAAATGATCCCGGATTTTTCCCGGTTGTTTTCCCAGATTTTCCTGGGTTGATTTTCCCAAATTTTCCTGGGTTCTTATCCCAGATTTTCCTGGGTTCTTATCCCAGATTTTCCTGGGTTCTTATCCCGGATTTTCCCAGGTCATTATCCCAAATTATCCCAAATTTTCTCAGTTGATATCCCAGACTTTTCCGGATTCTTATCCCGAATTATTCCCGTTGCTAATCCCGTATTTTCCCGGGTGTTATCCCCATTTTCCCAGCCCATTATCCCATTTTCCCTTCCAATTATCCCAGTTTTCC